>NW_007726394.1:426190-482847 GCF_000696425.1 Galeopterus variegatus | reverse complement strand
ACCCTTGGTCACGCGCCCGCACCGCGCGCAGCCAGTGATCGGCCGGTCTGTATGTGGGATCCGAACCCGCGGCGGGAGCGCCACCGCGCTCCCAAGTGGCGCACTGTAGCAGTGCGCCACCGGGCCGGCCCGAGGTAAAGCTTTTCTTTCTCTCATCTCTCGGAGTCTCCCAAGGCTGCACTACAAAAGCATCTACTCCTGCTCTCTTTGCTCTAACTACATTTTCTCTTCCTGATGCAGTCTCTTCTTTTTCTCAGTAACCTCAATAGGAGTGACTCCTGTGAGGTTCACTCAGGTGAACTGGAATTCTTTTGGTTGTCAAATGTTTGACACTTCTAAGAAATGTATGTGTGCATAGGAAACAAAGTATGGTGTAATGACAGGAGACCTGACTTCCAGTCTCTACTGTGCTCTGACTCACTGTATGACTTTGAATATATAAATGTTTCCTTATGAGGTTGTTGGGGCTAAATGATCTCTAAGTATCTTTTCACCTCTAAAATATCATGCCTCTAGCTTTGTGTGATTACACGTTCATATCTGTTTGTGAGTGAATTATATTGGAGGGTACTGGCTTGGAAAGATAAATGGAGATATCAGTGACAAGAAAGTAGGAGGAGTCAGAATAGGTTCAAAAAGAAAAAATAACTAGAAAAGTAGCTATGAAAAGGGGAGTGAACTTGACATAAGGCAAGAAACCCATACATCTTCTCTCAGGAGTATATGTATTGTACAGGGAGAAAATCGGGAAAAATGAAATTGCGGAGCACATATCTAAGGACATAACTGGCTTTGCAAGGCAGGTGGGGCAGGAAACAACAACGACAGAGGGACTGTAAGGGAGCCTTGGGACTTTCAGGTGCTGAAAGAAAAAGTGTGATGAAATCCAAAAACCTAGAAATAAAGAATGAGGTTAGATCCTAAAAGAATTTCATTACTGCTAAAGAACAAGTGGTCCAACAACTTTGTGCATACTATATTCAAGTCTCTCTCACTTGCATCTTCCACATGAGAGAGAGTTTACTTACCTGTAAAAAAGGGTAGCAAGCCCATTGAGGCTTGTATTTGTGTGTGTGTGTGTGTCTATTTCTCAATCAATCCCTCAATCTGGTTTCCTAACCAGAAACCTAAAAAGGGAGGTAAAATATCAAATCCTTGCTCCATCATTGCACATACCTGGCTCAGCCCAGAACTCACAGGGGCTGAGGGACCCACCACAGGGTCATCTAAGGAGTCCAGGGAGGAACGCACCCGGAGGAAGGCCAGGCCAAAGGACTCATGACGTGTAAAGGGTTGGGAGCAGGTCAGGCGAAGTCGATCCCATGACTCACCTGAGGCTGGAGCCAAGAAATCATCTCAAGGGAAAAAGAGAAAGAAAATGAGGGGGGAAAGAAATGCATAAATGGAAGGGAGAAAGGAAGAGAATGTTAATACTGAGGAGAACAAAAAGCCAGGGCTATATACAGTAAACTCCAACAAGAAGAATGAAGATCATCAGTAAATGTCCCTCTCAGGCTTTGGTGCTCAGGATATGGTAATGCCAAGTAGGACAGTGAGGTCCCTCTTAGACCCAGTCCTTTGCCTTCCTACCATCACTCCTCTGTCATGGTTCCACACTGTTTCCAGCAAGAGTATATCTTCAGCATGGGTATAACCTCTCCAGGAACCTGATCAATATCTCATTCTAACAGGAGTTATCTGTAGTGATGGAGTCTGAGGAGACCACCTACCCAGTGGATTAGGAAATATATTGGACCTCCCCAGCCCATGAGACCTCACCCTCCCTCACACCACCACATGCCCTACACATTCACTCACGGAATCAAACATCAATATCAAAATGCCTCCATGCCTTCAGTTCCTAACACTGTCCAGTCAGTACCTCATTTCCACCTCATGTGCCCCTCCAATATTACTCTTCCTTTACAAAATTACGAACAGGTCCATTTTAAAAACAGACAAATCCTTACTAGACTATAAGTCCCTAGAGGCCGAGAATCAGATCTTGTTTCTTTTGTAGTGCCTAGTGAACCCAGAGATTCACCTAAACAGAATTCAGGAAACACTATATGCTACACAACTATAACCGTCATATAGTCTTCCATCACTTATGTAATATTTATCCTACACCCATACTTACACACATTTATACAAACAAAAACATGGTAATCAACAAGTATGTGTTCCTTTTTTTTTTTTTTCCCCTTTTTTGTCTCTTTTCGTGACCGGTAACGGGATCACAACCCTCGGTGTCACGCCCGTACCGTGACTGGCAACGGGATCGCAACCCTCGGTGTCGCGCCCGCACCGCGCTCAACCAGTGAGCAGACCGGTCTCTATATATGGGATCTGAACCCTCGGCGGGAGCGCCGCCGCACTCTACCAAGTGCGCCACCGGGCCGCCCCAACAAGTATGTGTTCCTTTTTTTTTTTTTTCCCCTTTTTTGTCTCGTTTCGTGACCGGTAACGGGATCACAACCCTCGGTGTCACGCCCGTACCGTGACTGGCAACGGGATCGCAACCCTCGGTGTCGCGCCCGCACCGCGCTCAACCAGTGAGCAGACCGGTCTCTATATATGGGATCTGAACCCTCGGCGGGAGCGCCGCCGCACTCTACCAAGTGCGCCACCGGGCCGCCCCAACAAGTATGTGTTCTATATCAGCCTTCACCAAATCAAAAGTTATGTGTAAACACAAATCATAGTTCATCAACATACCCAGCTATCATGCACCTCATTATGCGGAACTCACACACAAGTATCCCACATTAAGTACCCTATGCCCCTGACAGGCATAACTAAGCCCCTGCACAGGCCCCTCCCACAATCTACACCCAACAGCACCTAACAGCCCTCTGTAGTACTGCCTCTCTCTTTCTCATAACTTCCCTCCTACATGTTCTGCTTTTGCCCTCTTTATCATCTTTTTTTTTTTGGCAGCTAGTGGGTATGTGGATCAGAACCCTTGACCTTGGAGTTATAACACCACGCTCTAACCACCTGAGCTAACCAGCCAGCCCCCTCTTTACCATCTTTAAACATGCGGACCCCTGAGCGGTTCTTCCCCTGCTTTGAATCAGTTAGGGACATTAGCATGGTTGCAGGGAGCAGGGTGACGAAAGGTTTGTCCAGGGACCAGGAAGAACGGCCCACATCGATCTGCAGGAAAGCACAGCCATAGTTACCTGGGGAATAAAAAATTGAGAGAAGGATAAGGGTGACAGGATGACTGCAGACAAGGGAATTGGGTGGGAAGAGGACACTCCTCCACTCTAGAGCTGGTTGAAAGCCAGGAAGGTCCAGCAAAATGTGGAGTCCCACAGGGAGTCAGTAACTGAAGTGGGACGAGAACCCAGCCCACTAAATGGCAATGTGAAGGTCTACCATGTTCCTTCCAGCCAGAAACCTTCCCCTGATTTAAGAGATTTGCTGCTTTACTGTCCTCTGGCCCTGGTGGGCAGTGCTAAATTCTTTCTCTCTTAAATCCTTGCTAGGGAGCCTGACATCTCTGTCCTGACAATGTTGAGACAATGTTGCTGACAGTGGTCCTTGACAGTTCTCTATTCCAGAGAATTTTATGGTCAACCTTTTCAATCTATAAACTCCAATGCAGCCCTCCCAGATTAACCTTGCACGGTTCATCCCTCTAGCAACCTCTTGACACTGATATTTAGAGGTATATAAAGATTCTGTTTGTTGGCATTTATAATTATGTCAATGCCCTAAGGCTTTACCCAGACCACTCAGATCAAAGCAGGGCAGGTATGTTGCATAATTCAAGAAGCACCATTCACATTGCCTTTTTTTTGGTGGCTGGCTGGTTTGGGATCCAAACGCTTAGACCCTGGTGTTCTAAGGTCTTACTCTAACCAACTGAGCTAACCAGCCAGCCCCACATTGTATGTTATGTGAATGGAGCCCTTGTAGTTCTCCAGTACCACAGAATGCCATAAGGACAAGGGCCACATTTCTCCTTCACACATAGCTAGGGCTTATTCTATGAAGACTGCTCAACCAGAATGAATTGAGACATTTTAGTGGAGTGGTTAGAGGGGAAATACCACTCCTGTGTCCTCCCTCAGAGGTTCCTAGGCCCCAGAGAGCTCACTCACCCACGTCGATATAGCCAATGGGCACTGCTCTCTCCAGCTGTAGTTCCACTTTCAGTTGTCCACTCTTGTCCTGAGGACAGCTGAGCCAAGGTCCCCTCTGACTGTCTGGGTTCAGCAAGTTCTCCACAGGATATTTGGGATCCTAAGTCAGAGAGAGAAGAAAATCAGGAACCTCACCAAGCCCAAGGGAAAAAAGGATGCCCATGAATAAGGGATCCCTACAATCCCAAACCTTTCCAGGCATCCTAACATGATAGAAAAGATACTATATGGCAGTCCATAGGAACATAGCTATCATGTGCTAAATGGTTTACAGATACCATTTACCTCTACCTCATTTAATTCTCATAATAACTCTTATGTGGTTACTATTATTAGTTCTTAGTTAACAGATCAATTAACTGGAGCTTAGAGAGGTTCAGAAACCCACCAAAGGCCACAGGCCAAATAACCAACCAAAGCAGAATTCTCACATTTCTGAAACCACAACTCGTAACCACAACACCATACTATTTCTTTTCATTTATATGATGTTTTACATAAATATTTGTTTATCTTCATTATAATCCTATGAGGTAAGAAAGGCAAAGATTTTTATTCTAAGTTGACAACTGATAAAGTGATTATTCGAAGTCAACAATAGTGATATTGAGATACAAATTCTTAGTTCTAACCTTAAGCCAGATATTTTTTGGTTGAGAGGCCTTGAGCAAACTACTTTCTCTCTCTGGATCTAAATTTCTTTTTTTTTTTTAAAAAAGATGACCGGTAAGGGGATTTTAACCCTCGACTTGGTGTTGTCAGCACCACGCTCAGCCAGTGAGCGAACCGGCCATCCCTATATGGGATCCGAACCCGTGGCCTTGGTGTTATCAGCACCGCACTCTACCGAGTGAGCCACAGGCCGGCCCTAAATTTCTTTATCCATAAGTAAAGGGGGGTCTAAGACTAGACTAATGGTTTTCAACCATGTTTTTGGTTGCAGCAATAAAATCCTTCCTTTTAACTAAAATATTACATTGAAGTGGGTGTGTGTGAATATTTTTTCAACAAATAAAAGCAGAGCTGTGGTTAAAGCATGGGTTGGGGGGCCCAGAGACATACTTGTCTTCCTTCTTCCAACTTCTAGAAGTGGGTCCCCAGAATATAGTTTGAAGACCACGATGTTAGAAGGTAGTTAATGTTCTCTAGTATTTTATAAGGCTAAAAGTCTATGAAGAAAACTAGGCTGACCATGCAGGTACAGATGATAAGTGTAGCTTTTATTTTATTTCACTCCAAAGAGTAGTTAATATAGTACTTCCTAATAACCCTCTAAATGTCTTTCTGAAATGTGTGGATGTTTCTGTCATAATGACTAGGAAGCAATATTGTCATTAGGACCTGGGGACCAGGGATGTTAAATATCCCACCATGTAAATCATATTGTTACAAAATGCAGATATTCCCCCAAAGGCCAATGGTACCACTTGAGAAAGATGAGGTTAATAGAAATGGAAGAGAGAGAAGGTGTAAAAGGAAACAGTAATGACAGCAAAGGAAAGGATGGAAAGTCCCTATGAATCACTGCATTGGATCAGACCTACACCCAGGGCTTGAAGTCTAGCTCTAATTGGGATACTACATAACTTCTAGGCAGGAGGCTGAGATCACATGGTCGTGGTGATATCCTCACAGGTCATGGATGTCCTGCTCTTAATAACAGATTGACCAAACTGCTCTTCTGGGGACTGCAGTGCAGATTCTGGGCCTACATCTTTGCCAGTTCCCTTCAACTATGAGCGAAATCCTGAGGGTGCTTCCTTCTTTACCTTCAACTTCTAGGAACACTTCTTTTATGCCTCCTGCATTGCTCTGGCAACAATCTGAGGACAAAAGCTGTTTCTATTCTTAGACTCTGGAGTCCCAGAGAAGGCACAATGTCTCTTCTATTAGATTAGGAGTTTCCTGAAAGTAGAGCCAAGTCTCCTATGTTTTTCACTCCTTTTAGTCTTCAAGAAAAAAAATCATGCCTGCTAATTGATATACCTGAGAGGAAAATGATACCACGTGGCTGATCTTCACAGGAGCCATGCTGGGCCCAACAGTTGTCCCAAGTATAAGGCAAAAATGTTCCTCCCAAGATTTCTTCTGTCACCACTTTGGCACTGCCTGTGTTTTGGTCTCGTCAGCTTCCAGAAGAGAAGGAATCCTCACATTACTCCTGAAGAAGAGAACAAAAGAAAAATAAGCCAGCCATGTTGTTCTTCTGATAATAAGAGTTATTTGCAGCAGTCAGCTGGCCCATTTCTGATGACGGCCATGGGCCTGGTGAGGGTGGTAGACAGGGAGCAGATCTAGCCCAGCTGATAAGATTCCAACAAATGTATAACAACTGGGATGCAACCACAAGGCAAGAGAGCAGCAAATACAAAATAATAGGTTAATATGATAATGTTGGATTTATATGTATCCCAAAGGCATGAATTGTACCTTAAATCATTCATCTTTTTTTTTTTTGTCTTTTTCGTGACCGGTAAGGGGATCGCAACCCTTGGTGTGGTGTCGCCCGCACCGCGCTCAGCCAGTGAGAGCACCGGCCAGTCCTATATAGGATCCGAACCCACGGCGGGACCATTGCTGCGCTCCCAGCGCTGCACTCTCCAGAGTGCGCCACGGGGTCGGCCCAAATCATTCATCTTTTTTTTTTTTGTCTTTTTCGTGACCGGTAAGGGGATCGCAACCCTTGGTGTGGTGTCGCCCGCACCGCGCTCAGCCAGTGAGAGCACCGGCCAGTCCTATATAGGATCCGAACCCACGGCGGGAGCATTGCTGCGCTCCCAGCGCTGCACTCTCCAGAGTGCGCCACGGGGTCGGCCCAAATCATTCATCTTTATATCCCTAGAGCTTAGCACATAGTAAGAATGTGATACAAATGTTCATTAAATATGATACAACTCTTTTTTGCTTTCTTTCTCCCCATAAAATGAATCTTCCTAAATTACCTTTTCATTGTTAGTCCTGTACTTGAAACTAGTAGCAAAAATCATAAAACTCAGTCCATCAATTAATGAATGAATAAATGAAATGTTATATATCATTCAATCGAGTATCATATAACATTTAAAAGGAATAAATTAGATATAAATATACAAAAACATGGACAGGCCTCAAAAATATTGAGTGAAAGAATGAAGTTACAAAATGACACAGAAAATAGCACTTACGTTAATTTAAAAAGCAAAATGAAATAACACAATACTACATACTGTTTATGGACACACATAATTTCTTTTAGAGAACTAGGAGAACACATAGTTAATTCATAATAGTTGCTTCAGTAGAGGATGAGAGGGCAATGGGCCTGAGAGTAAAAGAAACAGATAAGTTCATCTTTTATCTGTATTATTTTATCTTTTTTTAAAAAGAGGAATCAAATAGATTAGTGTCAATAGCAAATTTTGGGTGATGGGTATACGGTGTTTACAATATTCTCTGTATTGTTTCACATAATAAAAATAATTATTCTTATTTTAAATAAATGAGAAGCCTGTAGATGATGTAAATATTACCCTGTAACTTCCTGCTAGCCCCAAAGTAAAGTTGAGTGGCATTCTAGGTGCTGTGATAGATCCAGCCTGGACGCCCAGGAGGCATACCGAGCTCAGATGTACAAAGAACAGGGTGCTGGAAATCACTTACAAAGGCATAAGTTGGGTTATGGCATGGTGAATAAGGTGTATAGAAAGGGAGGTAAGGGTGGAGGCCGGGACGCAGGATGTGGGATAGGAAAGAGTACCGAGATATGTGAAGTGGATCCTGAGGCGTGATAGCCTAAGAAGCAGAGTTTGGGGGTCGTGGAGGTGCCGCAAGGCTCTTCAGCTCTCAGCTTTGGGAGCCAACGCCGCGTGGCTACATCCACGGCTCCTCGGAATTGCTCTGTCCAATTCCTGATGGCCACTCCTCCTTCCTTTCGGCTACTCCCTTCCCCATCGACAAACCCCAACACCCCTCACCCGGGACCATGAACCTCGAAGAGTCGCCGGTGCCTCAGATCAAGGACCACAAACCCATTCTCCCGCCAATTTGGCCCTCTGACCTCCGCCTTTTGACCCCAAGCGCCGCTCTTCCGCCTCCGGAAACTCTGGAATTCGTTTTGGGGCCTCAAGAAGCCGCTGTTTCTGAAAATTACTCCTACTGAAACAAGACGGCAGATGCTACAGTCAGAAAAATACATTTGCATGTGTTTTTTGTATATTTTCACTCACTACAATGCTCCCATTAGAGAGCGGACTCTAAACTTCCGGTTCAGAGTCGGTGCAGCCTGGGAAATGTAGTCCTTAATCTCCACGCCTCACTCCTTGGAGCCCAGAGTGAGGGGGCGTCGCGAAAGTTGCCTGTTTAGAGAATTGGCGAAATATTTGCACTGAAAACAAGAAGCTCAATTTCTCATTTTCCAAGAACGCTGTCCAGCCGAAGCTTGGACGTGCACGGGAATCGTTCCTCCTTGATCCCGAAACGAATAGCAAGTAGATGGTCTCTCGATCCCTGACAGGTCTCCGCCTATCTCGATGCCCCACCCTCTCTGCTGGAGCCCCCGCCCCCGATTGGCTAGGAGTACTTGAACGGCGGAAGCAGCTGGCTCGCGCGGTGTGACGGGGCGGGGAGGGGGCGAACTGTGAAGATGGCGGCAGTGGTGGAGGTGGAGGTTGGAGGAGTCGCTGCTGGAGAACGGGAGCTGGATGAGGTATGAGGAGTTGAGAGACGAGGAGAGGAGAGATGCAGCCTGAAAGTGAAGGGAGGGAAACTCAGGTGTCGGAGAAAAGGGTCCTAAGAGAGGCGGGAAGGATCTTGAGAGAGAAGCTGACTGGGGGGCGGGTGCGTGAAGGGAAATCTGAGGGACTCTTGACTCAGGGACTCCAAGGCGGTCATGAAGACTTGCAGCAGCCTCAAGGGTGGAGAAGGAGGACAGGGAGAGAGTACGGAGGGGTGGGGGCGTTCAGCCTTTGAGATTATTGGCTGGGGGCCCTAGGGTAGGACCTAGGGGTGGCTTAAAGTTGGAGGAGCATGGATTTCTGCAAGGGAAGGCCAGGCTTTCATTGTGGGAGAGGACTGTGAGCTTGGGGTGGGGGTCGGGGATGCGTACGGGAAGAGTGCTAATCTACTAGTATTATATCCTTGAGTTATTTTTAGGTAGCAACTATTTTATTATTTAAACTTATGTTCTAGGACTTTGTACATAATGCGTGCTCAGTAAAGTTTTGGTCAATGAATGAAAGAACGAATGGATGAATGAATGATTGTATACCGGAATTCATCCATTCACTCATTTAACAAACATTATCATCTTTGCGCCGGGTCCTGAGCTAGTTCCTAGGACAACAAGGGGCTCTCCCCTTTAAGAGCCCACAGTCTAGTGGTGGGAGACAGACAAGAAAACTAGTCATTGCTTCAGAGTTATAATGGTGGCACTGAGAAGAGGGCACCAATTCAGTTTGGGCTAGGCAAGCCTTCCTAGAGTTGCTGAGTCTTAAAGGATGAATGATTATCTTTTCCCTCTAGACTTATGAGCTCAGTGGTGAGCTCTTTGAGTGTATATTTCCCTTTTACCTATCTTTCAGGCTTTAATGACCGGTGTATTGAATTACCAGTGGTCTTTGAAGGAATCACTAGGAGGAAGGAGACACTGAGTTTAAAAGGAATGAAGGGACAGGGCTGAGAAGCAGAGAGAGAAGATGAGAAAGGAAAGGGAAAATATTCCAATAACAAAGGGACATTGATAGATAGAGGTGCATGTGGTCTTGCACATGACAACATATGGACAGAGACAGCGCAAAGGAATAGGAGGGAGGGGATTGATTGTCAGGGATGGAACCAGTGGGATCTCTGAGGGGTCAGAATCTTAAAGGCCCCTGGCTGTGTGATGGGAGTGAGGAGAGTGGGGAGGATTGGAAATGAGGCTCAGAGAAAGGGAGAAGTGGACTTGAGAAGCAAAGACTCTTGCTTGCTGGTGGGATGAGTTGGAGGAGTTGCTTTACCTGATTGGGATTATTAAGGTGGGTGGAGGAGACTGAGAAACTGACAGGTGGTCAGAGCTCCAGGGAATTTTTAAGGACTTATTGTAGTTCCCTACCTACCAATCACTAGAGACTAGAGGTGTTTGGATACCAGTTGGTTGGTAAGGTGGGGTGGGGTGGTTGTGGACATGACCTCCAGGGCTCCTTGTAGCTTTAAGTTTCTGTGATTACAATTAGCTGTGGTTCAATGATATATATTTGGAATCACCTTGAAAAAGGTAAATACTGTATTGAAGTTATTATTTGTGATTTGTTAGTCATGAGCTCTCCTTTGAGACAGTTACATATATCTCTCTCAAAGAAAAAGATTTAGTTACATATATCTCAGGGTTCATTGAGATAAAGAGCAGAAGTTTTGGCAGAGAAGAAAAGAACTTAAATTTTTGATGAAAGACATTTTTGATTTTTGCTTCTTAGCTTTCCTTTATTGTTTTAAGGACTTCAGAGCTTCTAGTAGTAGAGTATACTTCCCAGATTATCATGCCTAGGGGTAAACATTACATGAAATCACCAGCATTTGTCCTAGAAACCTTGTTACTTGTCTTATTCCTTGAGAAAGAATATAATCTGTTCTCTGGAAATTCTGTGTGGACTGGTTCTATCCTTTTCTTTGTATGTTAAAGAAAGTAACTGAGAAACAGGAACAGTCATCCCTTCAAGCTCTGAAGAGAACAGAGGTATGGTCTGGCAGACCTTAGTTTATACGGGATTTTCTACTAACATCTCTCCAGCTGTTTCTTTGCAATCCTAACAAGTGAAAGAGAAGGTGAAATCCATCATTTCTTATGTAATTATGGGGGTCGACTGTGTGTCATGCATTAGGAATTTAAAGAGGAGTAATACAAGATCTTTGCCAACTTGCAGTCTAGTGAAGAGACATTGCAAGTAGCCCATTACAATATAGATAATTGCTATGATGGAAGCATGTAACAAGTGCAGTGGAGCACAAGAAACAAACACTTGAGTTTATGAGGGGAATTAGTGAAGTCTTTATGATAAAGGTGGGTTTGAGCTGAAAAATTAAAGGTTGGTTTAACAAGTAAGCATTGATTTACATGTGGCATCAGAGTTGCCTTCCTGTAGGACTTTCTGCTTGGTTGGTAGACTGTCCTGGGGAACCTACATTATAACAGGGTAACGGATAGCCTGGCTAAGATGGGTTTGGTGCACTTTTTTACTTGTTTGGAAAGAATGCACACATTGTGGTTTACTCTTCAGGATATTTTACCTATGTTTTCCAATATCAGATGCTATTAGTGTGATACATAGTCTGGAATAGCAGCTTAATCATGTTCCTTTCCTTTTTTTGGTCTGGTTTCATTATTATTTTCTCTAGAAGTTGAGAGGTAATTAGGCTTTGCTAATGGCTTCTGCTTTGGAGAGGTAAATAGAAAAGAGGACCAAAGAAAAGAGCTACTAGTAGAAAAGGCTACTTTTTATTGAGCCCTTATTGTAAACCAGCCTCTGTTAAAAGCCCTTTACCTACATTATCTCATTTATTACTAGCAGCACCTCTGTGAGATAGATAGTGTTAACCTGTTTTATAAATGAGGCTGAAGCTAGAGAGGCTAAGAAACTTTCTTAGGATTCCACAGTTTGTGAGTGGGGAAGTACAGATGCTGACCCAGAACTACCTATGCTATACTGAGCTTAGCCCATGCTATACAGAGCACCTTCGTTCCATTTCACATTCCACTATTTGTACTCTAGGGGGTAGATAATTTAAAACTGTATAGTCTTAGTTATCTCATATGTAAAAATTGATACAGTAAAAATTAACATTTGAGGAGTGGCTGTGATTCCAAAGAATATTTTGAGTCTCACGTTTGTGAGGTAAGTTTTATTAGTATTCTCTATTTATGATTGAGGAAGCTGAGGTTCAGAGGATTTGAAATATGCTAAGGGTCTTGCAACTACTAAGTGGTGTCACTAAGATTTAAACTCGTATTTCCAGATTCCTTAGTGTTTGTTTCCCCTCATTCTAAAGACCCAAATTGCAGGCTTATCTTACCAAAGTAAACTGCCCCTTTATTTATATACAAAAGTCTCATTTCCAAAACGTGAAGCAACATTCATTCCTGAGAGGACCAAACTGAGGGTTAACAAAAAACATATTGGTTTTTCCATACAAGTCCTTTGATTTACTGTTAACTGGATTCTGCTGAGTCCCTGGTCATGAGGAGTGATTAGCCCAGCGATAATAAGGGAGATGAGAGAAGGGTCTAGCCAGATTAGGCCAGGTATTAAACAGACCATGATGACTGCTAAGCTCAGTTATCTCACAACTTGCCAAACCACAGTGTGCTTGAGGATGTTAGTAGGATAAAGTGTGGTACCAGCTAGGAGGCCCAGAAGCCAACTTAGTCCTGGAGCAGGTGATTTCTTCCTCGAAGTGTTGGCTGTTCAACCATTGAGAGGAATTAGAAGCATCCTCTTGGCATGGACAGCTAGCTTGGGAACTAAGGAGGAAAAGCACTTCAGTACCCAGTAAGGGCCAGCCAGCCCCATGGCCAGTGCCTGTGAATTCTGGATGTGTCTAGTTACAAGGCCTGTTCATCAGTCCAAATGATGTTCTATCATGCAGATCAGTGAGTAGTTTCCAGCCCAAGCCAGAGTTGAAAGTAGATATCCCAGCCTGCTACTAACTTGAGGTATTATCACCTCAGGTGAGTAATTTACCTTTTATAGACCCTGTTTTGCTCTTATTAAAAGAGGAGATTGGACTAGGCTGGTGGTTTTTAAGCCTATATTTACTTATGAAACCCTTTATTCAAACACAATTTCACTCTGAAGCCTTGTGGGCCTTGAATGGACTCAGCAGAACTCCTAGAGTGATTGAAGCCACACTTTGAAAACTAAGGAGTTTTCTTTTATGGCCCTCTGTTTGGGTGATCCTAATTTGTGTTCCTTCAGCTCCCCTATACTTCCCTAGCCCAGCACTATCAAGAATTATTATGATTGTCTGTCTTCCCCACTAGACTGTAATCTTCAAGAGAGAACAGAGTCCAAGTGTGTCTTGCTCATCGTTGTATTCCTTTCGCTCAACATAGTTCCTGGCATACAGTAGGCACCCAATAAGTATTTGATAATTATTTTTGAGTGGTAGTAATAATAGCTACCATCTGCTGAAGGTTTGTGATATGCCATCTCCTCTGCTTAGTGGCATATGCTTTTTTATTGAATGTTTACAACATCCCTATGAGAATTGAACTACAGTATTGGACTAAATCATGTCTCAAATTCTTTCTGGCCCTAACATACTGTGTACTGTGTTTCTGATTACTGCCAGGTCTTTGTTGGTGCTATCCTGTCTGCCTAGAATACCTTTCCTTTCCCTCTGTGCCTTTCCAAATCCCACCCATCCTTTAAGGTTCTAGCCTAAGGCTTGCTCAGCTTCTAGGACTCTTCTAATCTACACTGGTATTTTCTTTCACTGCCATTTATGATTTTCTCTGTGTAGGTTTGTTTCCTCATTTATTTATCCATCAAACTTTTCTGAAGTACCTTCTGTGTGCCAGAATCCTGTGTTATGTCTGATAATACCAAGATGGATAAACTGTGATGATTGCCCTCAAGGAGTTCACAGACTAGTATGGGTAGAGAAAGACTGATAAAGAAGTGCAAAAATGTGTCATGGGTGTTGTGATAATGGAGTAAGTACGGTGGGTACATGAAGAAGGAAATGGCAATCAGTGTCACATTTTTGCTTCCCAGTTAGATTGGCAACCCCCCAGCAGGCAAGCTGTGGAAGTTCCCATCCCTTGCTTCTTCAAAGCAGTATAATCACTATTTTGTTTTGTTTTTTTGTTTTCCCTCCTGTGGGTCTCTCCCTGTAGACATATGATAAGTGCTCCTTGTTTCCAGGGATTTTCTTCTCTGGGGATTCTTGGTCAAAGCCAAATCTTTTGAAGGATTGAGGCATGTGTGACTGAAATGTAACCTTGTGTATCTGACTATCTTTGGATTTGTTTTAGGCATGTAAAATGAGTGATAGCATAGTGTAGTGGTGGAAAAAAACACAGGAGTAGTAAACAGTAGACTTAGATTCTAGACAAGGAATAGCAGATTGGTTTTATCTCAGAGACAACCAACTGATAATAGATGCTTTGAAGGCTGTGTTGAGAAGGATTCTGATGCCAGGGCTCAGCAGGAAAGAGTGCTGAGGGAGAGTGTGGAAGGTGAAATAATATAGAGTACTTCCTCTGTGCCAGGTCCTTTGCCAAGTGTTTTATATGCATTATCTGATTTAATGCCACAGCCTTACAATATAGGTGCTATTATTATTGTCTCCAGTCTACAGATGTGGAAACTGAGGCATAGAGAATTTAAGTAACTTGCCCAACATTATACAGCCAGGTAAGTAACAGAGCTGGGGTTCAAATCCAACATCACTCCAGCGCCTATGCTCGTAATCACTCTGGGCCGTACCAGTACTATATACTTCCCATCCTGTTATACACTAGATATTTCTACCATGTAAGTGTGGAACTTCATTTCCAGAGGTTACTTGACTGGGGTCATGCTATTTGTTTCTCTCTCCCACCAGACCATGTTCTTGAAAGCTCCATTCGTTCTTATATTCCTGGTGCTTGGCTTGGGATAGAGTATGTCTCAATAAATGTATGAGTATGTGAATTCAAGAAAGATTCCAATCTCTCTATACCTCATTTCTACATCTACGAAATGATAGATTTGGACTAGGTTACCTTTGAGGTCTCCTGCAGCTTTCAAAGTTCTGAACCCCAGTGTTTTACTTTGTCTTGTGTTTCCTACAACTCCTGTTGGGTACTCAGGAAATACTAGTGAATAACTGACTGAATGAAGGTATAAATATTCCTGATAATCTGTTCTAATATACTAGAATGAGAGAAGGAAAACATGGTGATGGGGAAGGAGTAGACAAAAAGGCCTACGTACCTCTCTAATGATAGGGAGGGAATGTATCATTCCATCGTCATTCTATTCCCTCTTTGAATATCTCTGTTGCAATATTCTTCAAATTGGGCTAGAATTCTCATTTCTGTAAAGCTTCAACTTTTTTTTTTTTTAATGTGACTGGTAAGGGGACCGTAACCCTTGTCTTGGTGTGCCCGCACCACGCTCAGCCAGTGAGCGCACCGGCCATCCCTATATAGGACCCGAACCCGCGGCCCCGGCGCTCCCAGCACCGCACTCTCCCAGCGCCGCACTCTCCCAGTGCCGCACTCTCCCGAGTGAGCCACGGGGCCGGCCCAGAGCTTCAACTTTTTAGTATTCATGCTACCTTTTGCCAGATTTCTGCTTCTTTGCATCTTTCTCTGTGGAGGCTCGTGCGCTACCAGAAAATGCTTCTGGGGAATGTAGGCTCAGTATTCCTGGGGTTATTTGGCCTAAAATCTTACTTCATGAAAGCCAACCCAAGATATCCCTATAGTGTCATTTTTCATCTCCACTTTATTTTTCTTTGTGTTTTCCTTTCTTGAAGTCATTTGTTATCTCTTTGCTCCTCAGAGGAACGTCTGCAGGTAAACATAAACTCATTATTTCCCTCTAAAGTGCAGCTTTCCCAAGAGGATGCTGGCTATGGCCGTGGGGCTTTTGGTCCTGGGCTGCTAGGGAGAAATTGTGGAGAACAGAGAAGCAGGGAGCATAAGCCCTACCAAGATTTGAGTTTTTTCTGTCTTCCTTTTCCCTTCCCAGTAGGGTGCTATCAATAACTGAATGCATTCTGTTACTTAGAGGCCTCATGTGACATTTTACTCCCCATTGCCCATAGGATTGAGCCTAACCTCTTCTGAGCTTGTCATTTCTCCTGCAAAAAGTCTTTTCTCCTCCTATTCTAATAATAACAATAATAGCTAACATCTTCAGTACCTACCATGTGCCAGGTAAGATCCTAAGCATTTTACATGCATTAGATTAGCTCTTTTAATTCTATTTTAATATTATTATTATCTTCATTTTCCAGATGAGAAAAACTGAGGCACAATGAGGTAATTCATTCAAGGTTGCACAGCTTGTAAGTGGGCCTGGCAGTGTGACTACATGATCAATATTGCTGGTGTATGCTATAATATGGATTAACTATTTTAAAAATTCACCATATATTTATTGTACATTTAATTATGCCAGGTACTTTATTTGGTCTTGGGGATTCATAAATGGATAAAGAGACTACCTCTGCTCTAAAAGAGTTTATGGTCTAGTGGAGAGAGGAATCCATCAAATGATCATGACAATATAGTGTAATGAATGGAGTTATGAGTTTTGCACAAAGTACAACAGGTAGGCAGAAGAAGGCATGCTTAAGCATATTTGGGAGAGTTAGAGAAGACTTCAGAGAGGATATGACATTTGGACTAATTCTTAAAAGTTTGCTGTATAGATAAGAGGCCAGTTTAGGTCAAGGTAAAAGCACATACATAGATATATGAAGGAATGGAGGCATGAAATCTCTAATCTTTCAGCATACCATTGCACACTAATAAACATTCATTGATAACTGCTTGCTTTGTGCAAGTTACTCTGTTAGGTGTTTGGATCGAGAGAAAAGATGCTAAATCATGGTCTTGCCTTCAAGGAACTTATAGCCCAGTTAGAAAAACAGGACATGTAGTTCAGTTGGAAAGATAGTGGGTATAATTATAAAATAAGAAGTACTAAATACCTTATCAGTAGAAAAAACAAAATGCTATTGGGGAAGTAAGTCCCTTCTGTTTGGTATGGTTAGGAAAGACTTCATGCAGAGGGACCCATTTGAGCTGGGCCTTACTGGATGATTTGGATTTCATTAGAAAGAGAGCATCAGGAATGAATGAACCAAGTAAATGTTGAGAAAGGATGTATTTGGGGATGAGCAAGTGAGAGAGGAGTAAGAGCTAAATCTAAAAAGGTGGGTTGGGACAAACATGAGGTTGACTTTCAATGCCAGGTTGAGGAATTTAGATGTGTTTATTCATTCCTTCAATCATCAATTATTGAGTGCTTATATATGCCAGATACTGTGCTGGAGATATAAAGATGAGGACATGGCTCCTGTTCTTGGAGGCTAATGGTCTTGTAGGGTAAAACAGACCTGGGAACAAATAGTAATAGTATAGTGTAAGTGTGTGTTAAGTACAGTGGGGAAACAAAGGAGGGAGTGATTAGCTCTCTTAAGGAATCATTAAAGACTTAACTGAGAAGATTCCTGAGTTGGTTCTTGACGGTTAAGTTTCAGTTCAATAGATAGTCAAAGTCTGTGAGGCAGGGAGGAGTGGTCCATCAAAAAGAAAAAGATATGCAGGCCGGCCCGGTGGCGCACTGCTACAGTGCGCTGCTTGGGAGCGCGGCGGCGCTCCCGCCGAGGGTTTGGATCCCACATACAGACCGGCCGCTCACTGGCTGAGCGAGGTGCGGGAGCAACACCGAGGGTTGCGATCCCGTTGCTGGTCATGAAAAAAGACAAAAAGGAAAAAAAAAAAAAAGAAATGTGATTCTTTTACTTTATTTTTATTTTTAAAATTTTTAATTTTTTTGGCAGCTGGCCAGTATGGGGATCTACACCCGTAATCTTGGTGTTATAAACTGCATTCTAACCAACTGAGCTAACCGGCTAGTTCAGAAATGTGATTCTTGATTGTCTCCTCAGGTATCTTCTAGCTGGGCATTTTCATTGTTTGCATCTTCTTGTCCCCTTTTAGACTATCTGACCTCTGTCCTTCTGGGGTGATGAAGGTGTAAGTCAGGATACCTAAATAAATTCTGGGAGGCAATGTGTAGAGTAGGGAAAGGAAGGAGAATGGTTGACTTTGTTACCCAGATTGGTTGGGTAGCTTAGGGCCGGCCCGGTGGCGCACTGCTACAGTGCGCTGCTTGGGAGCATGGCTGCGCTCCCGCCAAGGGTTTGGATCCCACATACAGACCGGCCGCTCACTGGCTGAGCGAGGTGCGGGAGCAACACCGAGGGTTGTGATCCCGTTGCCGGTCCCGGTCCGGTACGGGCGCGACACTGAGGGTTGCGATCCGTTGCCGGTCACAAAAAAAGACAAAAAAGAAAAAAAAAAAAAGATATGCAAAGGCTTGAAGGCATTAAATAACATGGAATATTTTGGGAAATGTAGGAAGTTTTGTATGACTGGAGTGTAGGTTAAATGTAGGGGTATAGCTGTGAATGATGAGACTGGAGAGGCCTTTTAAAACTTCGTGCTAAGAAGCTTGGGCTTTAGGGATCCACTGAAGAGTTTTGAGCAGAGGAGTAACATGTTCACATCTATGTCTTAAAATGATCAAGTCTGGTAGAAGTGTGGAAGTTATTTTTGGAAGGATCAGGTTGGGGAAAGGATACAAAATCAGTTAGAAGATGTTGCAGTAGTCTAGGAGAAAGATGATAACTTGAGCTTGAACAAAGGCTATGAAGATAGAGAAAAGTGAGAGCAGCCGTAGTCATAAAAATATTAAACAGCAGTGCTTCCACTTATTTGTGTTTTGCCCTTTCTGTTTCTCTCCCTAATTAATTTACTCACACATTCAGCAAGCATTTCTTACATATTCTTTTCTTTTTCAAACACTGTGACTTCAATATGTCATTTTTCTAGATCCCAGTAATTCAGATATGAACAAGACAACCAAGGTCCTTGCTTTTGTGGATTTTACTTTCTAACTGAGGGGAGCAAATAATACAAAAGTAACAAACAAATAGGATCAATCCAGATGGTAAGTGCTGTGAGAAAACAGGGTAATGTGATAGAGATGACTAGAGGAAAAGGTCTACTTTAAATAGGGTGATTATGGAAAGCCTCTGAGGAGGTGATATTTGAACCAAGTCCTGAATGATGAAAACATAGCAGTTTTAAGATTTGGAAGCAGATGTGTTTCAAGTGCAGAGAGAAGCAAGTACAAATCAGTGGGAATGAGCTAGGCATGTCCTGAGACCAAAAAGAAGACCAATGTGACTGGATTATAGTTAGCAAGGAAAAATTGTGCTGTATGAGGTCAGGGAGTCCGGCAGGGTCAGATTTGTAAGGCCTTGTAGATGCTGCTAAACATGTTGAATTTTATTAAGAGTATAGTGAAAAGATTTTTGATGGTTTAAAAATGGGAGTGGGGTGAGCTGATTTGCATTTTTAAAAAGATTTTCTGGCTGCTTTGAGGAGAATGGATTATGTGAGAGCAGTTAGGAGGCCATTGCAGTAGACCAGATGAGAGACAATAGTGTTTTGGAGTTGGGGGGTATCTTAGTCCATTTGGGCTGCTATAACAAAATACCTTACATGGGGTAATTTTTTTTTTCTTTTCTTTTTTTTTTAAGATGACCGGTAAGGGGATCTTAACCCTTGACTTGGTGTTGTCAGCACCATGCTCACCCAATGAGCTAACCGGCCATCCCTATATGGGATCCAAACCCATGGCCTTGGTATTAACAGCACCACACTCTCCCGAGTGAGCCACAGGCTGGCCCAACATGGGGTAATTTATAAGCAACAGAAATTTATTTCTCATAGTTCTGGAGGCTGGGAGTCTAAGATCAAGGTGCCAGCTGATTTGGTGTCTGGGGAAGGCTCTCTGCTTCAAAGATAGCCTTGTTGCTGTGTCCTCACATGGCAGAAAGAGAAACAGTTTCCCTCAAGTCTCTTTTATAAGGGCACTAATCCCATTCACGACAGTGTCACCTTCATGACCTCATCACCTCTTAAAAGCCTCATCTCTTAATACTATTGCATTGGAGATTTGATTTTAACATATGAATTTTGAGTGGGACACAAACATTCAGACCATAGCAGGGGGTAGCAGAGATGATAAGAGAAAATTGGGTGAATTTAGAATATATTTGGAAGTAAAGCCTGCAGGACTTGCTGTGGGTTGTACATGTGATGTAAGAAAAATAAAAAATAAAATAATCCAGCTTGACTTTCAGGTTTTCTGGATTTTTTTTTTTTTTGGCTTTGACGTGAGTAAATGTCATCATTACGGTGCCATTAGGTACCATGTTAATTACTTAGTTGGAAATACAAGCTTAGAGCTCAAGCTGGGACATTGGTCTGGGACTCTGAAGATCTGGTTTTTTATCCTAATTCTACCACACAATTGTTACCTGAGGCAAGTCAGTAAGGCAATGCTGTCAGCTTTAAAATAATAATAATGTTATTTCTTATGCTAGTTGCATGTGGATGTTGAGAGAATCCTGTTCATTCATTTATCCATTCCTAAAACGAATATTGTGCATTTACCAAGATGCTGTAATACAAAGAAGCACAGAGATGTATGCCAGCCACATGTGTATGTTGAGAGAATCCTTTTCGTTCATTTATCCATTCATCAGACAAATACTGTGCATTCACCAAGGTTTTGTATTAGATGTGAAGGATAAGAAAACATAGACCCTGCTCTCAGGCTTCTCACAGTCTAGTGGAGAAGTCAGTCAAATAAACAGATGTAATAACTGCTATAATATGAAGAAGCACAGAGATGGCAGGCAAGGGATCAGGAAAGGCTCCCTAGAAGAAGTGGCGCCTTAGCAGAACGTGGAAGATGAGTAGAAATTAAGCAGCTAACGAAAGAAGGAAAGGCCCCTTAGGTAGGAGGAGCAACATGTGCAAGGTGGGAGGTGAGAAAGAGAATGGCACCTTCAGAGAAATACTTGCGGTTTAGTATTACCGAAGCATCATAGTAGAAGTGGGGAATAATGAGAAAATATGGAGACTAGAAAGGAAGGCAGATGTGATATCATGTAAGGCTTTATTTGCTGTGCTAAAGAGTTTTGATTTTTATGTATAGTTGGTAATTGGCTATAAAAGAGCCTTAACTTAGTTGAATGACATGGGTCAGATGTGCATTTTAGTAAGATCGCTTTGGAGGCGGAAATGGAGAAGAGATTAAAGGAGCAGAGGAAATTTACCTTAATCCAGGCAATTAGGGTTTCCAGATTTATCTAATTCTAAAGTGAATGTAATTTCTGGTGTAATACATTTATTACATTTACAAAGCATATGTTAAATGCCAGAATAGTGGGGAACAGAGGAAGGTAAAACTGGAATGGCAGACAGGTCAGATCATGGCGTTGTGTAGTCACAAGAGCTCACTCTCAATGCTCACATGGAGGGCATTATGTAGCCTACTAAGGAGTTCTTACTTTCTCTTATAGGCAGCATGGGGAACATTTGGGTGACACAGTGACTGGCGAGAAGGGCATGAGGTTAAAGGGCCTGGATTAAGTTTGTAGCTGAAGTAATAGAAAGGAAGAGATGGTAGAGAAATTTTCTGCCCCACTGACCTAGGCCTTCTAATACCACCAGCCGTGAACTTTAGTTTTTTCTTCTCCCCAAAGTTCCCTTCAGTCTTATTTGTATGCTTTGTAAAGTTTGGAAACTATTTACTGTTGGCTATTATTGACTAAGTAGGGTTTCATGTTACTATTTCTCTTATGAGGAAGAGTTGCTCTTTAACCTACTAGCCACAAGGATGGAGCATCTTTGTCTGCTCCACATTTCTGACGTAGTCCAAACACCAACCTGTCTCCTGTCTTCTAGATCAAGTTCTGAGCTCCTTAAGAAGAAAGGGTGCTTCCAACAGAAGTATCATTCACTGCTATTGGTGAGTGTAGCTTGTGATTCTGGCATGTGCTTGATATCTCCCATTGGCAAAGAGAATAGAGGAAGGGGCAAGTTTTCTAAGCAGTGGAGCATTTTGATAGCTGCTCATGAGTGCAGGAGTGCAGGCCACTGCAGGGATGATTTATATAGAAGTTGCTTTTTTTTTTTTTTTTAATTGAATCATAATTGATTATACATATTTTTGGGATTCAATGTTGACATATGTTGATCAAATCAATATTACTAGTATGTATATTGTTACGAGTTGTACTTATTCTTTATGCCCCTTGTCCGATCTCTACCTATCCCCCCTTTCTCCCCCTTCCCACCACTGATAACCCTAGATTTCTTCTCTCCCTCTGAAAGAGTAATGGTTATTCTGTTGATTTCTTGCCTAGATGATCTGACTAATGCTAAGAGGTGTGTTCAGGTCCCCCCAGTATTATCACAGAGCAGATGTTTCTTCTGTCACTCTGGAATGGGCTTTGTGGAGAGAGAAATCCTCTTCCTTTCTCTGCTGGTGACTCTCCTTGTGTCAGTGCTCTCCAGTGGCTGGCAGACCATCTACATGGTGGTTGTGACATCTAGCCACTTTTGCGGCAGCCGTGGTTACTATGGTAGCTGTGGTGGGCCACCCACATGGAGGTGATGTTTTTGGCATGCTCCTTGGCGCTGGTGGTGTGCCTGGATGCAGGCAGGGGGCTCTGGTCCCCAGATCCATGCCCTGGGTCCCCGGGCAGGGCCCCATGGAGCTGGCAGTATGCGTGGTTGTGGGCAAGTAGTCTGGTCCCTGTCTCCATGCCTCAGGTCCCCTGGCAGGCCCTGAGTCACTGGTGGTGTGCCTGGGCTGGAACTAATTTTTTGTCCTTTGCTTACTTTGAAAATGGGGGAACTTCCTGTGGGAACCAATGCTTGAGCTCTGTGGTTGAGCTTAATTGCTGCTTTGCTGCTGTTTCCCTAGGGAAGACTTTTTGTGCAGCTCAGGGTTTAATGGTTGACCTTATAGGTACTTCCAGCTCTCCAGAGACTAGGTGCCCCTGGGTGGTGTAGAAACTCTGATCTGGGCCTGAATCTTTTCATTAAACTGCACTCCATGCAATTCTGCATTCCTGATAAGTCTACTCTGAGTGGTCCTGTGCTGATTGGGGGGCGGGTTGGCTGTTCTTGCTGTGTCCCAGTGTTCTCCCAGTGGCCCCATCTCTCCCACCACCTGTGCTCCAAACACTTCCCATGGGATGGGCCCTGCGCTGGTCCCTTGTGATGACTCACCAGCCTCTGAATGGCTCCGCTTTTTCAGCTGTTCTGGCTCCTTGCTCCTGCGAGGGTCCATGGGAACCCTATTAGTGGTCTTGCTGTCCTGGGGGCCACTGAGGCCCTCTTCTCCCCTCCTGCCTCTAAGCAGCTCCATCCAAAAGGCACAGCTGTGGCTTCTGCTGGCTCCTGCTGCATGTGCTCAGCAGTTCCAGCCTTAAAGCAGCTGTAGCCCAAGATGCTCTGAGCAGTTTTTTCTTTCTTTCCTCATGGCTTCTCTCCCTTCATGAATTCTGTAGGTCTCTCCTCTCTTCCCCTGAGCTCCAGAGGCTCCAGCTTGGCTGTTGTTACATTTTTATAGTTGTAAATTGGTTGATTTGTGTGAGAGAGTGATGCTGGGGACCGTCTATTCCACCATCTTGACCAGAACTCTCCAGAAGTTGCTTTTTATCCTTAGTGAGCAGCAGCTATCTCAGAGGTGAATGGTAGTAGCAATAGAAAAACAGATAAGTTCTATTGGTTTCAGATGACTTTCCTAGTTTCTCTGAATTCTGGGGCAGCATTGCCCCACTGTTCAAGAAAGAATTAATAGAGAATTACTCAGTATTTGGGTATTTCCCAAGCATTTGCATGTAGTACTAGGCATGAAGTGTGAGGGGGATGCTGAACAATAAGCCACTATCCTTGTCTTCAAAGAAGTTAACATTATTTAACATCCATCTAACATTTATTAAACACATACAATGTGCCAGATTGTGTGCTAGCTCTCTGAAATACAAAGATGAATAGGATTCAGATGATTCTTAGACTATTTCACATCCACTAGGATGGCTAAATGGGAAAAAATACTGACAACTGATGTCTATACTCAAGAGAAACAAAAAAAGAATATGTCCACATAGAAACTTATCCAGCAGTGTTCATAGCAACAGTGTTTATAATAGCCAAAAAGTAGGAACAACCCATATGTCCATCAATGGATGAGTGGATAAATAAAATGTGTATGAGGGTACTTCAAAAAGTTCATGGAAAGTTTTGTATTATCTTTTAATTCTATTTTTCCATTTCCATACAATGGAATATTATTTAGTAAGAAAAAGAGTGAACTACTGATACATGCTATAACGTGGATGATCCTTGAAAACATTATGCTAAGTGAAACAAGACTGTCACAAAAGACCACATATTGTATGAGTTCATTTAGATGAAATGTCCAGAAAGGCACATCTATAGAGATATAAAGTAGATTAGTGGTTGCCAGGGTCTGGGGTTGGGGATATGAGGAGTCAACAAGTGAACACAGGATTTTCTCTTTAGAGTGATGGAAATGATTTAAAATAAGATGGTGGCACAACTCTATATATACTAACAATAGTTGAATTTTCAACTTAAAAGATGATATATTTCAACAAAGCTTAAAAAAAAAAAAGATCCTTGGCCTTATTACTCTGCCCGAGGAGATATAATAGACTTTAAGCTCCTTGAGGGTGAGAGATGTTATTGATTTATTATTGTATTTCCAGTCTAGAACTTAATTGGTTGGCAGTTGTTGAGTGGATGTATGAGTGAATGAAGTTGGAGAATGTCTCATGAAGGAGGTGATATTTGAGCTGCATCTTAAAGGGTGAATAGAAGTAAGCTAGACAGTGAAGTTGAGGAGAGAATTTGGGGGTGAGAAGACAGCAGCAGCCAAAGCACTGAGGGATGAAAGAGAGGGACATGTTAAAATGAGAGATGGATCAGTATGGCTGGAGTATAAGCCATTTGGTAGAGTGGTGAGATAAGGTTAACTGGTTGGGCTGGATTATAAAGTATAGTAGGCCCTTGGTATCCATGGATTCAACCAGCTGTAGAATATTTTACATATATATATATATATATATATAATATTTTGCATTGGTATAAAGGTATACAATCCAAGTTGGATTATATCCAGTTTGGTATAACTAGGAGCCTTGTGAGATCCTAGGAGGGGAGTGATTAGCTAGCCATAAAACATTCTGTGTATAGGTCTTAGAGTTGGCTATAGCCCCATCCATCAGTGCCCTTGCCCTGAGAGCTTACATAATTAACTACCTGAGGTTTGGACAAGGTGCCTTCACACTGGGCTGGTGCTTGGCCCCAAATGAACAGACACCTTAATGAGGGAGCAAATAAAGATGTCTTTTCAGCTGGTACAGGTTAATTATAGCTATAGATTACAGCTTTCTTTGTTTTCCACTTGAGCCAGAAGACTGGTTTGGATGTAATTTAAATAACCTTTTGGTTCAGGAGGCAAATGTTAAAGCTAGGTCATCTCTTACTCTTAACATTTGTACTACTTCTTGACGTGCTAATGATCCTCTAAACCTCAAGTCTAGTCACAGCCTTTGTGCTTTCCCTTCTCAGCTGCTTTCCTTAAGGCTCTGAAAGCATTACTGTCCTGTGCTTATCAATGTTCAGTTCCCCAGCCTGTTCTTGCAATTTATAAAGTACACTGTCTCAAGAGGAAAGGCAGTGAAATCGTTTGGTCACCTTGAATGTACTTTCCTTGCAGCCCTATGATGAATTCAGAAGTCTTACTCTATTTTCCAGATGGAAAAAGTAAGGTATACACAGTAACGTGCTTGGTCACTATCCCAAAGAGAGGCACCTCCGTGCCTAGCCCAGTTCCCTGGATCTTCTTAGTTTCCACTTCAACGGACTTGTCTTGATTCCTTGAACATGTGGTTGTTTTGTTTCGTTATGTAGTTTTTAACCTGGTTTCTCTGGATGCCCCCTGGTGTCAAATGAATACTCCTTTCCCAGATGTTTATTAGTTATTTTTCAAGTGGTTTGTCAGTATATTTGCTTACCTTATCGGAGAGAAGTCTGTTCAATTCCAAAAGTACTCATTGAGTGCTTTTTATATGCTCAGTTCTGTGCTGTTCTCCTTGTGTGGAAGCAGGGGGTTAGAGTATAATGCCCTCCAAACTGAGAAGGTACTTTGAGAGCAAAGAATGTAAGAGGCAAGTCCATATGGGATACAAAGGTACTTGTTACAGGATTAATTTACATGCAGGGAAGTCACATGCAGCAAAGAATCAGAAGTCTACAGGGGATGACAGCTGTAGTTCTCTGGGTTTAGGCAAAGTTTATATAGCAAAAACTCTGTTCTAAAAATAACTTCAGGAGAACAACTAAAGAAAAATAAGTTGATAACATCATTTACCAGGTATCTTGTGATTTATGAGACCGGGGGTCTTGTGATGTTAGTGTACAGACCACTGATGCCACTTGCAGTAGTAAGTCATTTATGTCCTGAAACCTGTGTTCCCTTTATGTTTGTCCTAAGGCTAATCTGTAACTGGTCAGTGAAACAGAGGAATGAGGTTAAACAGGAGTCAGCATGGTGGGCAGGGCATAAGATGGCGTTAGTTTTGTTCATCCTCTAATACCTTGGAAGACACAAGTGTAAAGTGTGTCTTGGCTCTGAGGGAACTTCTGGGTTTATGGGATGGGAGCATGATAAGCATAAGCAGGGCCAGGACCAGGGTGAGGCAAACAAGGCACTAGGGCTCAAATTTTAAGAAGGCCCTCACTCTCAAGGTCATGAAGTATAGGGTGAGTACCTGCAAGTGAGTGCCTCCTTAAATTTTGAGCTCTAGATTCCTTATTTGCCCCATCCTGGTCTTGGCCCTGGACTTAGGAAGCAGTTGGATCACTTGGAAAGCATATCTAAGATAACATAAGACTATGAATAAGTGGTATAGGACGGTGCTACTCAAACTTAATGCACATAACAATCACCTGGAGAGCTTATTAAAAGGCACATTCTGATTCAGTAGGTATGGAGTGGTACTTGAGATTTTGTATTTCTAACAAGCACCCAGGTGATGCCACACTTTGGGTAAAAAGGAGAAAAATCCATGCTGAAGAAAAGCAGAAGGCCAAATTCATCAGGCTAGGGGATCAGGGAAGAGATAGGAGCTGGGTTCTCAAAGGATAACCTGGCCTTGGATAAGAAATATAAGAGGGGAGAGGGCATTGCAGGCAGAAGAAAGAGTATGGAAAGGCCTGAAGATAGGTGTGAGTCCCATGTGTTTTGGTACAATGAACAGACAGGCTTAGTAAGATGCAGGTCTAAGTTGGAACAGAAGAAGAAAAGAGTTCTGGTAAGTAGCATGAAACCTGTGCATTGATTGTTCCTTTAGAAATGTGATTCTTTGGGGCCGGCCCGGTGGCGCACTGCTACAGTGCGCCGCTTGGGAAGTGCGGCGGCGCTCCCGCCGAGGGTTTGGATCCCACATACAGACCGGTTCCCGCTCACTGGCTGAGCGAGGTGCAGGGAGCAACACCGAGGGTTGCGATCCCGTTGCTGGTCATGAAAAAAGACAAAAAGGAAAAAAAAAAAAAAGAAATGTGATTCTTTTACTTTATTTTTATTTTTAAAATTTTTAATTTTTTTGGCAGCTGGCCAGTATGGGGATCTACACCCGTAATCTTGGTGTTATAAACTGCATTCTAACCAACTGAGCTAACCGGCTAGTTCAGAAATGTGATTCTTGATTGTCTCCTCAGGTATCTTCTAGCTGGGCATTTCCATTGTTTGCATCTTCTTGTCCCCTTTTAGACTATCTGACCTCTGTCCTTCTGGGGTGATGAAGGTGTAAGTCAGGATACCTAAATAAATTCTGGGAGGCAATGTGTAGAGTAGGGAAAGGAAGGAGAATGGTTGACTTTGTTACCCAGATTGGTTGGGCAAAGCTTTGGAAATTTTTTGTTTTACTTAGCTGGGACATGTAGAAGCCAGAAAGCCCCCCTTAATAGTGATGGGCATGCTCAGTACATACACATAAAGGATGTCTGGTAAATATGTGACAATTTGACCTGGTAGTAGAATGGAGTTCTCCCTGTTTTATTTAAAACACTCTACTTAAAATACTTTTCTGAAGTTATTGGAACAGTGGGAAACTGGGCCTTAAACATCTTTAAGGGATATTTGTTGATTGATCAGTTCGAATATTTCTAAGGCCTTGTCGTTCTTCTCTAGATCAAGGAACATTTTCAGCTCAATTCAGTATAAGAATGTATTGAGTGATTTATGTACGAGGCTTGGGTACACTTTTATATGGCTACAAGGAAGTAGAAGACTTTAGCCCTGAGCCCTGGAGAATTTAGTAGTATTCTAGAGCAGTGGTTTTCAACTGGGGGCAGTTTTGTTACCCTCAGGGACATTTGACATTGTCTGTAGACATTCTTGGTTGTTGCAAGTGGGGGCATGCTACTGGCAATGTGTAAGACACCCCCGCCCCCAGCAAAGAATTAACCACCTAAAATGTCAGTAGTGCCAAGGTCTAAAAAGTGCCTGCTCTAAAAAGACAAGACTACTAAATAGAATGAGAACTTTTGGGTTGGAAAGCTATACTGCTAGTTAATATCAGGGCAGGGACTAAAGCTCAGTTTGCCCTGGTTGCCTCAGGCTGCTTCTGTCTGCAACCATGGGGCTGTTTAGAGTCATATGGCATTATATGACAATATTTTATATAGCTCATTTCCCACTAATACTGATTCATAGTTTTTTCTGTACCCATACTTAATTATTGGTATGTTATGCAACTTTATTCCTTTAGGTCCATGTTATTTCCTTTGACTGGAACATATTTCTCTCATTTCTTCATCTGGGGAATATTTCACATCTCCTCCAGGAAGCTTTCCCTAATCTGTAACACCCCAGATTGGGTTAAAAGCCACTTCTTTATTCTTCCATAGCTAGTCTTTATCATATAATAAAGAAATTTTCTGTTTATATGTCTGTCTTCCTCACTAGGCTATGAGTGTTTTGGGAGTTAGGATTCTTTCAGAAAATTTTCTGCGCTCATTGCCTAGCACAGACATGCAGCACACATTCAGTCATGGACATGAGCCAAACTAAGTGGTTAGAGAAGGGAAAGACCAGTGTGAAACAGAGTGTTGGGGAAGGCTTCACAGAGATTGTAAGACTTGAAGCTTCCCTTAATTCCTTGAAGATATTGAAGATGAGGTGTGAGCACCTTATATTGGGCAGGGACAGTTCTAAGACAGTAACCGATTTTTCTGGTGGTGTCTTTCTACAGGTTGATATGTCAGACCTCTCCCCAGAGGAGCAATGGAGGTAAGTGTGGCAATGCTGGCCTTCAGGCCGGGAACTGCAGGTTAACCCAGCTAACAGAGTTGTATATCTGCCCTTTTTGCTTCCCTGTCCGTGGGAGGCAGTGGCTCATGACTAGCAGGATAAGTCTTTTGGGATCTTTCCAAGTACCTGGGTCATTCCTGGATAGCTCTGTTGTCCTGGAGAGTAAATAGGTAATCACACCAAACCATCCATCTGAGTTTGAGTACCAGTTCTGCCATTTACTAGCTATGTGATCTTGGGCAAGTTACTCCTCACTGCCTAAGTTTGTCCCATCTGTGAAATAAGGATCATAACAGAACCTATACCTCATTGAGCTGTGAGGATTAATATATGTGAAATTCTTAGAACAGTGCCTGGCATGTGGTAAGCTTCCAGTGTTACCTGCTTTGAAGATGATAATCAAAGTTAACGTCATTATTCATGATACATGATGGAAACCCTGGTTGAGAAAATGGGACATTTGTCTTCTGATCTCACCTGTGTTACTAACTTGCTTTGAAACCAGACTGCATCAACAAATATCTTATTGTCATGATTTCTCATCAGTAAAGGCTTTTCAAAGTGCCTACTCCACATACTTCATAAGGTAGCTGACCAGTGAGCTGAAATCAACCAAGTAAAATATAATAGTAAGAAAAAACCCCTTCATTTAAATCAAAACTATTGATTATAAAAATATAGAATGGCAAGGATACCAACTTATATGACAAATCCAGTGTGATTTTAGGTGACTGTAAGCTCAATATGCAGCAGTTGTATACCTCAGATATCAAAATATTATGAATAATTTAAAAGATATTCATAGAAATATCTGCCTTACGGGAGGTGCCAGTGTCACTGTGCTCTGCCTTGTTGAGAGCACAAATATTTTGTTCTAAGCACTGCATAGTAAGAGGATCTTTTCTTTTTTGGTGGCTGGCAAATATGTGTACCTACAATGTGCCAGACACTGCTGGTTCTAGAATAGATTACCTTAAGAGACATATGTTTTTAGCCAATGGAAGTATTCAAGCAAAGGTTGCAAAAATAATTTTTGCAGTGGGTGGAAACTTGAACTGGAGGACTTCTCTTGTCTTTTCTACATTGTTCCTTTGATTTCATGTTGTGCACATCCATTTATATATTGTCCAAGAACAAGAAACTTATCTCTTGCTATCTCTATAACTCTCTGCATCCCTTGTTTTTTTTTTTTTTAGAAAAGTGTTCTGTACCTTCTTAGTCTAGTCTATTCTCACAACATTATAAGGCAGGCAGAAAAGATATGGACTTCTTTTGACAGACGAAGAATTTGTGACATAGAAATGTGAAGTTTCTTGACCAAGGCCACTTAGGGGGGTCTGAACCTAAGTTTCTGACTCCCAATTCTATTCTCTTTCTGTCATGTTCTCCCACCCAGAGTAGAGTTTTATGTAAGATGAACTCTTAGTGCTGAGGCTGGCTGATTGACTGCCCACCAAGCTTTTCCCCCCTAATGTTTTATTATGAAAATTTTTTTTTTTTTTTTTTTTTTTAAAGATGACCGGTAAGGGGATCTTAACCCTTGACTTGGTGTTGTCAGCATCACGCTCAGCCAGTGAGCGAACCGGCCATCCCTATATAGGATCCGAACCCGGGGCCTTGGTGTTATCAGCACCGCACTCTCCCGAGTGAGCCACGGGCCGGCCCTGAAAATTTTTAAATATATAAAAAATTGAAAGAATTATACAGTGAACACCCTTATACCAATCACACAGACTTTATGATGAACATTTTGCTATATTTGTTTTATCATTTCTCTACTGTAATTCATTCCACTGGTATTTTTTTTTTTTTTTTTTTTGCTGTTAGTCTTTCATTGCCCTTGGGAATTCCATGAAGATATCATTTATGTTGTCCTTTCCCTCCCTCCCTCCCTAATACCCCAGTGTCTGGGGAATTTATATAAAAGCACCTGACCACAAGCTACATTTGTATTCAGTTTTCTCTCTAAATCCTTCCTCATTCTTCTCCCTTGGCTGACTCCGACCCAGAGTGATAGAAGTGAATTTTCTTAGAGGAAGCTTTTTGCCAGTACTGGCCAAGGGAATCACTTGTTGCCAGTCCTCAAGACCAGAGAATGTTAGCCTCAAATTAATAAAAACTTTCCAGCTGGGCTGGCTGTTTAGTTCAGTTGGTTAGAGCACTGTGTTCTAACACCAAGGTCAAGGGTTCGGGTCCCTGTACTGGCCAGCTGCTAAAAAAAAAAAAAAAAAAACATTTCCAGCTGTATTTTCTAGTTACTGAGCTTCCTCGAGCCCTTGAAGAGGCTGTTTACCTGTGGATGCTGATGGTGAAATCACTGTTGGATTAGTATAAAGTTGAAGTAGTCTAGATTTTTCATGCTTTAACTAGTCTTCAAAGTCTCTGGCCCTGACAGAAAGGGTAGGATGACTAAAACAAGACTTTAACACCAGAATCAGTATATATTTGCAATGTTACTTCTTTATTGGTGTCATAAATATCATTGACCAAGAGTATGAGGCTTTATGGCTATAATCTCTCTAGGTTACTTTTCCTTTCAGTGACAGGTTGAAATAGGCCTGAAATGGGCAAGCTTCTCCTAAGACCCCCATCCTGCTACAGAAAGGTGTCAGCTGTTTCTGCTATGGGGGGCAGACAGCATACCACCCACCTCTATTCCCAATAGCTGAGCTTTATTGCTGTAGCTCATAGAGCCTCTATTCTATCCCCAAATTCCTGTCCTCGAGAGTATGTATTCTTCCAGCCCCTAATTTGCATGGTAAACTGTAGCTGTGGAGTACAGAAGTATGTTCTGAGTTACGGACTGATAGGATATCCCTGGAAGGCACTGCCTCTTTACCACCAAACCATCCATGACTTGGCTCACCCCATCTGTTTGGCTTTCAGGGTCGAGCATGCACGCATGCATGCCAAACACCGTGGCCATGAAGCCATGCATGCTGAAATGGTCCTCATCCTCATCGCAACCTTGGTGGTGGCCCAGCTGCTCTTGGTGCAGTGGAAGCAGAGGCACCCTCGCTCCTACAATGTAAGCCACTTTGTCTCTTCTTTGTCAGTCATCAGGAGACCCTTCCTAAGTATTCCATGGCCCAGCCTAACTCAGGCCACATGCAGGAGGAAAGACAATAACAATGAACTTTATTTATGAATGGTAAATAGTGTATGGTATGTGGGTATGTTTGGGTGGGTGTGTGTCTAAGGGACCGGTGATTCAGAGGGTGAAAACAAGGGTAGAACAGGAGACTATTTTCATAGCCTGAAAAGGTAGGTCCTTCCTTCTAAACATAGGACAGTTTTGTGAAGGAAATATTCATCCAGAACTATTCACTTGGAGAGAAAACTATTCACTTGTCCTGGAAAACCAAGATCCAATGAATCTTACAGGTAGGATTTAGATTTCACTAATCTATATACCAAAAAAAAGTAGTAATGTAGGAAATGAGGAAATACATATATGACGTACAGAAAACAAATAACTAAATGGTAGAAATAAATTCTTCCTTATCAGTAATTAACTGTAAATGGATTTAATTCTATTAAAAGGCAGAGATTGGCAGGTTGAATTTTTAAAATCCTTGATCTACAGGAGACTCACTTTCAATATAAAGACACAAAGCAATTGAAAATAAAAGGATAGAAAAAGATATTCCATGCAAATGATAACCAAAGGAGAAGTGAAGTGGTTCTACTAATTTCAGACAAAATAGACTTAAATCAGAAAAGATTACAAGAGACAAAGGACATTATATATTGATAAAAGTTCAGTATAACAAGGAGATATAATAATTATAAACATGTGCACCTAACAAAGGAACCCCAAAATATGTGGAGCGAAAATTGGCAGAATTGAAGGGAGAAATAGACAGTTCTACAGTAATATTTGGAGACTTCAATACCCCACTTTCAATAATGTGAAATGGGACAACCAGAAGGAAGGTCATTAAAATAGTAGAGGACTTGAACAACACTGTAAACCAATTATACTTAACAGACAGAGAACACTCCACCCAACAACAGCAGAATACATGTTCTTCTCAAGTGCACACGGGTGATTCTCCAGGATAGACCATATGTTTAGGCCATAGAACAAGCCTCAATAAACTTAAAAAGATTGAAATCATTGAAGTTTTTTTTTTTTAAAAGATGACCGGTAAGGGGATCTCAACCCTTGGCTTGGTGTTGTCAACACCACGCTCAGCCAGTGAGCAAACTGGCCATCCCTATATAGGATCCGAACCTGTGGCCTTGGTGTTATCAACACCGCACTCTACCGAGTGAGCCACGGGCCGGCCTTCACTGAAGTTTTTAACCTTCTCAAGTATAACAACACTTTTTTAACATAAAAAACATAGCAGACACCTACATAGTAATAGTTGTATTTGAAGGAGCACACAAGCACATATAATAGTAACAGTAACTAATATTAACTGAGTTCTTGCTGTTCTAAGCACTTTATGTGTATCGACTCAACTAAACTTCACTACAGCCCAGTAAGGTAGGTACTGTTTTCTCCAATCACAAATGAGAAACTGAGACATAGTAACTTGCTCAGGTGATGAAACCATTATTTGAACCAAGATTTTACTTCAGCGCTTTCAGTTTTAATCCCTAAATTATTATTTTTCTCTAGTATATGCTTTTTCATACCTCTTAGAATTATGGTCAAAGATGTCCAGAGGTCTGTAGCTTACAGGAAGGAAACTGCTACACTATCTTATTTAATCCACCTAATAGTCCATAGGTAAGTACAATGTTAAATGCAGAAACTGAGGCCCAGAGAGTTGAGGCATGAAGGGGATACTAATAAGTAGAGTTAGGATTTGAACGCAGGTCTTCTGTTTTATATTTTATATTTTAAACTGTCCCATATATTGCCTCTGGGCATGGTTTTCCATCAAGAGAACCAAGGGATGATCTGGAGCATGGAAGGAAGAGAATCTAATCGTTGTCCTTGAGCTGACACAAGTTCCAAACACTACTGGCCTATAACTACCTCAAGCGTTGGCATGTGCCACAAGTAGGGACATCTATATCTTCAGGTCGCAGTATATGAAATGCTAACATGGTATGAAGGCTTTTTGAACTAGGCACCATCCACCAAGTTAAGCCATCTGGGCTGGGGCTTTGTGTCTGGACTTTGTTCATGCTTTATCCTGTCATCTGAGATAAGCTATTTGTTTCGAAGTGTGTGGATATTGTGCCTACTCTATAAAATGGGGATTACCAAGATGGCTTAGTTGAACCAGGAAAAATAAGAAAACTCATAAACCAAGTTTAGAGTGAGAGTCCCTTGGCATTTCTATGTTTGTATTTAGAAATATACTTAATTATATAATGATGGCTATCTGCAAAGATTTTTAAAAACCTACTGAGAATAAAGTGAGGATGCTTATATGTACTGCAGTGGTTTTTAATAAGTGCTTTTTTTTTTTTAAAGCTGTAGAATCCTTTCTTTAAACAGTATCTTAAGGCAAAACCCAATGTGAAGAACAGTTAATAGGCTACTCTGCTTGATACAAGGGTTGATAACCCTAACACCTCTGCTTCCCCCTCTGGAATCTCTATAGGACTCATCAGAGCACTGTTAGAAAACCACTGATGTGTTATTCACTAGTTAATCCTTAATAGGAAATGTGACTGTAACTTAATGAGGCTAGTTGTACCAGGAACATGCACAATCATCTCATTGCTTTACTGCCACACCCGGCAAGCATTATGCTGAACTTAACTGGTGAGAGGACATGTTAGCACTGTAGCATATCTTGCACTGAGAAACTTAAACCCGTATCTTTATAAAATAGGAAAAGAGATCTGCAATGTCCTCTTCTGTGCAGCTCTTTTACAATAATGATTTATACTGGTTTTGTTAAAACTTTTATCATGTGCAATGAATATTTTCACTGCTTTAAATAAAATACTAATTTTAGGAGAAGAAAAATTGCCCAAGAGACATGTACACAATGGTATTTCCTAACCTTTTTCAAGCTTATTGGAAGTTGGAGCTGTTTTTCCTTGGAGGCAGTATAAAATAGTGGAGTGAGACCGATCTGGCTTGATTAGCCAGTTATCCCACTTCCTAGCTATATAACTTTATGAATCTGAGCTTCAGTCATCTCTAAAGTGGGATTATAATATCTACTTCATGGGTAGTGAAGATTATATAAGATTGTATGGCAAAGTGTTTTGTAAACTCTAAGGCTAATGTTAGTGACTGCTGTTGCTCCCACTCTTGAGATAAAAAGCTCAAGGACCTGAAAATAGTAACTGTCTTCAGGTACTATTTTGTATGGAAGAATAATAGAATATTATTTTTATTGGGATAAATTTCACATAACAAAATTCACTATTATAACCATTTTAAAGTATATAAATCTGTGGCTTTTAGTATATTCCCAATGCTGTGCAACCATTGTCACTAAGTCCAGAACATTTTCATTATCCCAAAAGAAAACCCTGTACCAATTAAGCAACCACTCCCTATTTCCCCCTCTCACCAGATCCTGGCAACCACTGGTCTGCTTTCTACGTATTCGTGTATTCTGGATATTCATATAAATCGATTCATACAATATGTGGACTTTTGTGTCTGGCTTTTTTCACATAGCATATTTTCAAGATTCATCCATGTTGTTAGTATCTATCAGTACTTCATTCCTTTTCATGGCTGGATAATAATATTCTGTTGTGTAGTATACCACATTTTCTTTATCCATTGTTGATGAATATTTGGGTTATTTCCATCTTTTGGCTGTTGTGGATGGTGCCACTATGAACATTCATCTGCAAGTTTTTATTTGAATACCTATTTTCAGTTCTTTGGAATATACCTAGGAGTGGAATTGCTGGGTCATGTGGTAACTCTATGTTTAACTTTTTGAGGAACTGCCAAACTGTTTTCCACAGCAGCCGCACTATTTTACATACCCACCCACAATGGATTGGGTTCCAATTTCTCCACATTCTCACCAACATTTCTTATTTTTCTCTCTTTTTGTAAAATCATGGCCACTCTAGTGGGTGAGAAGGGGTATCTCATGGTTTTGATTTGCATTTCCCTAATGACTAATGATATTGAGCATCTTTTCATGTGCTTATTGGTCATTTCTACATCTTCCTTGGAGAAATGCCTATTGAAGTCATTTGCCCATTCTTTTATTAGATTTTTTGTCTTTCTATTGTTGTCAGAGTTCTTTATATAATCTGGATACTAGACCATTTTCAGATGTATGATTTGCAAATATTTCCTCCCATTTTGTGAGTTGTCTTTTCACTGTCTTGATAGTGTCCTTTGATGCATAAGCATTTTTCATTTTGATGAAGTCCAATTTATCTATTTTTTCTTTTGTTGCTTATCCTTTTAGTGTCATATCTAAGAAGCTATTGCCAAATCCAAGGTCATAAAGATTTATGCCTATGTTTTCTTTGAAGAGTTTTACAGTCTTTGGTCCATTTTGAGTTTTTGTAAATGATGTTGAGAAAAGGATCTAATGTCATTCTTTTGCATGTGGATATCCAGTTGTCCGAGCACCATTTGTTGAAGAGATTTCTTTCTCCATTGAATGGTCTTGACATTCTTGTCAAAAATCAATTGACCATAGAAGCATGGGTTTATTTTTGTACTCTCAATTTTATTCCATTGATCTATATGTCTATTCTTACGCCAGTACCACATTGTTAATGATTACTGTAGCATTGTAGTAATTTCTGAAATTGGGAATTATGTCCTCCAACTGTGTTGCTTTTTTCCAAGACTGGCTATTCTGAGTCCCTTGCAATTTCATATTAATTTTAAGATCAGCTTTTCTGTTTTTTTTTTTTTTTTTTCCTTTTTGTCTTTTTTCGTGTCCAGCAACGGATCACAACCCTCAGTGTCGCGCCCGCACCGGACCGGGACCGGCAATGGGATCGCAACCCTCGGTGTTGCGCCCACACCTCACTCAGCCAGTGAGCGGGAACCAGTCTGTATGTGGGATCCGAACCCTCGGCAGGAGCGCCGCCGCACTCCCAAGCGGCGCACTGTAGCAGTGTGCCACCGGGCCGGCCCAAGCTTTTCCGTTTTTGCAAAAAATAGCAGTTGGGATTTTGATAAGGATTGCATTGAATCTATAGATCACTTTGGGGGAGTGTTGCCATCTTAGCAATATTAATCTTCCAATTCATGAATACAGGGTGTCTTTTTATTTATTTAGGTCTTTAAATTCTTTTGTCAGTGTTTTGCAGTTTTCACTGTACACCTTCTTGGTTAAATTTATTCATAAGCATTTTATTCTTTTTGATGCAGTTGAGAATGGAATTTTTTAAAAAGTTCCTTTTGAATTGTTCATCACAGATATGTAGAACTACAACTGATTGTTTTGTGTTGATTGGATCTTTGCTGAATTTGTTAATTAGCTCTAATAGTTTTTTTGTGGATTCTTTAGGATTTCTTATATATAAGATTATGTCATCTGAATAGAGATCATTCTATTTCTTTCTTTCAATCAGATATCTTTTATTTTCTTTTCTTACCTAATTGCCCTGGCTAGAACTTCCAGTTCAATTTTGCGTAGAAGTGGTGAACTGGGCATCCTTTTCTTTTTCTGGTCTTAGGAGGAAAGCTTTCAGTCTTTTACCATTAAGTATGATGTTAACTGTGGATATTTCATAAATGCTCTTTATTATGTTGAGGAAGTTCCCTTTTGTTCTTAGTTTGTTGAATGTTTATATCATGAATGGGTATTGGATTTTTCAAATGCTTTTTCACATCAATTGAGATGATCCTGTGGTTTTTCCTTCATTCTCTTAATGTGGTATATTATGTTTGTTGATTTTTTTTATGTTGAACCACCCTTGCATTCCTGGGGTAAGTCCCACCTGGTCATGATGTATAATCCTTTTAATATGCTACTGAATTCTGTTTGCTAGTACTTTGTTGAGGATTTTTGCATTTATATTCATAAAGAGTATTGGTCTATAGTTCCCTTGTGATGTCTTTGTTTGGCTTTGGTACCAGGAAAATGCTGACCTCATAGAATGAGTTAGGAAGTATTTCCTCCTCTTCTATTTTTTGAGAAGTAGAATTTTGGTATGGTATAAAAAGCTTTGGAGTAGGAATCAGGTGATCTAAGATCCATTTCTAGCACTGCTGCTAATTAGCAGTGGACCTTGGATAAATTACTTACTCCTTCTGAGTCTGTCTTTCCTCATCCTCATGTTTCATCTTTCAGTTGAGGGTTTAAGACTAGGTGATTGCTAAAGTTCCTTGAAGCTTTGAAATATTTTTCATTATTGTTCTTCTTTGTAACTCCAGAGGCCCAAGTTAGAATGGAGGAATGAATTTTAAGAATGCAGATTTCAGCTTCATATTATAAAGAATTTTTCAACAGTGAGAGCTGTTCCACAGTAGAATGAAGTCTTAGAAGGGAATATTCTTCCTATCACAAGCTGTGTTTTTAGTAGCTGCTAGCATCCTGTCAGGGCTATTGTAGAGGGGATGTTTGTGATTTTTATGGGATGATTGACTGGACTTAGCAAGACAGGGACTGGACTTACCATATACTCAGACATACCATAAAATAGACAAATAGACCAGTGGGACCAAATGAAGATCTTAGAGACAGATTCATATAGAATGGGAACGTAATACACAATAAAGGTGTAACCACCAATCAGTGAAGAAGCTAATCATTGTTTAGTAGATTGTGTTGAGAAAACTAGCTCACCATATGGAAAAAAATTTAAATACATAATACTGTATAGAAAGGGGACTCAAGATAGATTGAAGACCTAATTATGAAAGGTAAAGTTATGAAGTTAAATAGAAAAAAATACAGGCAAGCAAGAAAGATTTGATAAATTTGATAACATTAAAATTTAGGTTTTTTGTTCTATAAAGCATACCAAAGTTACCAGTTCAGCAGGCAGTTAACTGATAGCCGAATGGAGATTAGTAATGATTAAAACTGACAATAGATTAATATTTAGACTATACAAAGGAACTCCTACAGATTAACAAAGGACAGCAACTTCAATAGAAAAATGGGCAAAGGTTGTGAGCAGTTATAGGAAAGGAAACCCAAAAGGACATCAAGCATGAGAAGAGATGCTCAAAGCCATTAGTAGTTAAAGAAATGTACATTAAAACAGTAATAAAATGTCACTTTATCTATCTTAGATTAGCAAAAAATAGAAAGCTGAGAAATGCCAAGTGTTGGCAGGGATCAGAGGCTGTAGGAGCCTTTGTGCACCCTTTTGTGGGTGTGAAGACTTGCGTTGTGGATAGCAGCATGGTACTGCTCAGTCAGACAGAATATTCACATACCCTCTAACACATCCTAATGGAACATGTGTGAGGGTGTTTGTTTAATTATTATTATTATTAATTTTTTTTTAAAAGATGACCAGTAAGGGGATCTTAACCCTTGACTTGATGTTGTCAGCACCACGCTCTCCCAAGTGAGCTAACTGGCCATCCCTATATAGGGATCTGACCTGTGGCCTTGGTGTTATTGGCACCACACTCTACCAAGTGAGCCATGGGCCGGACCTTGTTTAATTATTAATTGTGGCAGTTAATCGAGAATTGGAGGCAATCTAGATATGTCTGCGTGAGAGTAAATAGTTAAGATGTGGTTGGGTGCATATCATGAAACTGTTGCAGTTAAAAGCAACACATTAAGTGTTGCAACTTGGGTGGACCTTAAAAACAGTAATGAGTGGAAAAAGTAAGAAACAGAAAGATATATAACATGCCAATTAATAAAAATACATGTACAGAAAGCAATAAACAGTTTGCATATACAGGTACAAACAAAATATACATATTAAACACATTAGAATGTCTGTGGGGTAAAGAATGGGAATAAAAAAGAATCAAAACAACTCCCCAGGGAATGTTGCACTAGAATTGTTGTTGATTAACAGAAACCCGAACTGTTTGAGATTAGCCATCAGAACTTTAAAAAAAATGCTTCTATGGCATGCCAAGAAATGATGGAATTAATTGATAAGCCTCTGTTTCTCTCAACCTGAATGAAATTTTTTGTTCTTCACTAGTGCAAGTTGGCAGCCCAACTTCTCAGTGGACACCCATCACCGCCAAGTGGGAAAACCTAGCTTTGTTCTCTCAGACCAGGATTTCTCAACAGAGAGAATACTAACATTTTGGACTAGATAATTCTTTGTTTTGGGGGAGCCTGTCCCATGCATTGTAGGATATTTACCAGCATCCCTGGCCTCTCCCACTAGATTCTGGTATTACCCTTCCCCCAACTGTGACAGCCAAATATGTCTCCAGACACTGCCAAACGTACCCTGGGGAGCAAAATTACCCCAATGAGAAACATCTGTTCTAGACTCTAGGACCTAGAGCAATATGGATATTGACAGCTATAAGAATCAGAGCAGGTATGCCAGCCCACTGAAAAGTATCAAACTTTTGTCTGTAACTAAGGAGCTCAAGTCTAACCTTCACTTTAGAAGAAAATAAACAGTCTAAATTAACTGTTATTTGAAGCAAAAGATTCTTCTGTTTTCTGTGTGTAAATTTTTTAATTCCAGCAACAACAGCAACATTACCTTAAATTGCTTATGATTTAAATACCTTGATGGTTTTAAAAAAATACTTTTCTCATCTACTATCTCACTGGAACCTCACAACAGTTCTATAAGATAGTTGTGTGGGGATTTATTTCTATTTTTCAGATTAGTAAACCAAAGTGCAAAATTCTGAACTGATTTGCTGGGAGTACATCCCCAATAAATTGGAGAGCTGGACCTAAAACCAAAATCTGACTCTTAGTTAAGTGCTCTTTCATTAGTTTCCCCAAAAGCTTCAGGAGATTATTTTCAGTTTCTGCCATAATCGTTTCTGGGTTTTTTTTTTTCCTTTTTGTCTTTTTTCGTGACCGGCAACGGGATCGCAACCCTCGGTGTTGCGCCCGCACCTCGCTCAGCCAGTGAGCAGCCGGTCTGTATGTGGGATCTGAACTCTCGGCAGGAGCGCCGCCGCTCTCCCAAGCGGCGCACTGCAGCAGTGCGCCACCGGGCCGACCCTCGTTTCTGGTTTTAACTCTCATGAGTTTCCTTCTCTAATGACTTTTGCCCAAGTCCTCTCCTTGGATGTCAGCTACTTTCACAAACATCCCTTTACTCTCTACATAATCTTGCCTCCCCATCCTTTCCAGGATTTCCCCCAAAACTTGGTGAATGATGGTAGGGAGGAAGCTTGGGAGACAGAAGATCTGGATTGGAAACCCACCCTAGGCCAAACTTGCCTCTTTAGCTTCTCTGTAGCCCAGTTTTTATCATCTGTTCAGAGTCTAATAATACTTACTCCTTAGATCACTCAGGGATGTTAGGGGAAGGAATAAGCCTATGCCTGGAAAAGAATCCATTCTATTTTTAAAGATCTCCAAGGAGAAACTTTCATCATCTCTGTTTGCTACTAAATATAGAATCTTTTCCACCCCCTGAACTGCTGTTCTCTCCTGGATTGGATGAATGGCAAAATCTCCTAGCTGGACATCTTTGAAGTACTATAGATTTTCCTCAGACCAAGATATTAAGAAGATTACTAGAATGTGGGTACAGAATGCTGAATAAGTTGGAAAGGGGTCCACTTTCTATGAAAAAGAAAAACTTTTATCCTCAAAATATAATAAAAACTTCTAGCTGTAATATATATATATATATATAGAGAGAGAGAGAGAGAGAGAGAGAGAAAATATAATTATCTATCTATCTATTTATCTACCTACCTACCTACATACCTATCAATCAATCTGTCAGCCTCCTCTGAGCCTTGCTTACCTCTTTAAGCAAAGCACATTCCTCACCCCTCCCTCAAATACTAGTTGGACTTTCTCAAGTATGCCATGCTCCCTCATCCTGGAATACTCATCATGATACCTTTTTCCATCTGGACCTACTAGGCCATCAAGACAGAGGTCAAAGGATGCTTCCTTCAGGAAGACTTTCATAGTTAACCCACTTTGGATGAAGCTCTTCTCCTCTGTACTTTCTTGGCCACCAGGGCTACTCATTATAGCAGTTATCTTATTGAATTGTAGTTATTTGTTTACTTCTCTTCAGTAGACTTAAGTTCTTGAGGAGATTTTGTTTTTTATTTCTGAATTCCCTTGTTCTTAACATGGTATCCAGTAAGTGTTCAGTAATGTTTGTTAAATGAGTGGTTGACTGACTCTTTTGCTTGGAGAGGAGAAAACTTGGGAAAGAAAACATAGTTCTAGGTATTAGAAGAGTAGTCATAAAAATTAGGGAGTAGGGCCGAGCCCATGGCGCACTTGGGAGAGTGCGGCGCTGGGAGCGGCTGCTCCCGCCGCAGGTTCGGATCCTATATAGGGATGACCGGTGTGCTCACAGCGCTCACTGGCTGAGCGCGGTGCAGCCGGTCTCAAAAAGGACAAGGACAAAAAAAAAAAAAAAAAAAAAAATAGGGAGTAAATTTACTCTATGCTTCTCTGAAAGACAAGATTTAGAACCAGAGGCGGAAAGGACACAAAGGCAGATTTTTCAGGTCAGCATCAGGGTAGAGCAGTCTAGCACATGTGTTAGCAGTGGAATGGCCTACCTCATGTGGTAAGGATGACCATTTTCCAGGAGTGTGGTAAGAGGGAAACTCCTCCAACCAATCTGTAGAGTATTCCAGCAATGTGTATGATCTTATCAAGTTATAGAAACTACACTGAATATACCTGCTCTCTGTACCTGAGGACAACTCTTTATAACTGAAGGCAACACCCATGCCTTTCTGTAGTCTTCTCTAGGCCTAATATCCCAGTGCCTTCAGCTGTCCCTTATGTGACTTGGTTTCCAGACCCTTTGTATTCCTGGCTGCTCTCTTATGGTTGTGCTTATTTGTCGGTGTCCTTTGTACAGTATGGTCCCAAGACCTGATCCAAGAGCCCCAAGGATGCTTTGACTGAGCAGATACCAGTAGAGCTGCTTCCTCCTTTATTTGGGGTATATTCTTAGTTAAGCAGCCTCAGGATATCTTGGCTCTTTTGGCAGCAGCCCTGTTGGCATATACTCGTATTCCCTTGCAATTTCTGAAATTCCCTAGATCTATTTCATGTGAGCTCCTGTTAAGCTACTCCTTCTCTATCCTGTGCTTGGGTAGTTAAGTTTCATTGTGTGGTTTTGGTTCTTCATTTCAGCTTATGAGTTCATACGATGTTAGAGCTAGAAGAACCCTAGAAACAAGCTTTATTCATTTTGGTCTTATTTCTTCAACTTTCCATGTTCATTGCCACATCCACCTCCTCCCCATCCCCAACCCCCAAGCTTTGTGCTGTCCACAGTTGGGTAAGCAGGTCCTTTGTACTTTCATCTGAATTATTCATGAAAATATTGAGCAGAGCCATGGAGCACATCCCAGACACCTCCCTACAATTGACTTCAGTCCATTTGTCAGCATTTTTTTCAAGCTGATTGTTAACTATGAGTTTCTTACTTTATTCTACTACCTGGACTTGTGTTTTTTGTTTCATCCACAATATTCCTTTTCAGTCAGTCATGGTGGGTGATCCCTACCTCGCAACATGGGGAGATGCAGAGGTGTTAAGATGAGAATCCTGAAAGTCAAAAGTAGCAAGCATATGCAGACTGTCAGGGCAGCTGAGTCCCAGGGAAGGATGTGATCTGGGAGCTCTTATTTGACTGATTTCATGAATTCTAGTTCCTCTGAGATGAACGGGATCTAGAAATTGTTTTTGTCTATCTTCACATGGATTAGAAATATTGTCAGGTGTTGATTCCATCTCTACCAACACTTTCCAGTGATGGCACATTCTCAACAACAACAACAAAAAAGTGGCAGTCCATTTAAATATGGACTAGTTCTTACTGTTAGCATCTAACATCATCATCTCAACTGTTTAGTCTTGTGGAGAGATAAGTGGGGTATTGCTGTTCTTATCTTCCAGATCAGAGAAGCTGGGATTATCCCTCAGTAAATGTGTGCTGAATGAATCAGTGAGTCAGTCTCAGGCTAGTCTTTAACTTCATATTTGCAGATTCAGGGAAAGGGTGAATATCTTTTTTTTCCCCCCTCCACACGGCCAAATCCAAGTCTCTTTCAGAACCATCCAGAGCCCTGCTTCCTTCCGGAAATCTTCCCTGACAGCTCCTGTTCACACTGCTATATCTCTCCTCTGAACTCCCATGTCAGTGCTTGATGTCTGTATGGCAGTCTAATTCATGTTTTTATTTCTCATCACCCATGTCTTGGAAGAGACATCAGGGCCAATGCTTTCCATTATTTTGTGCTTTCCACAGCGTCAGGCACAAGTGCTTGAACAAAGTGTTGAACCAAATGTGTCTTACTTAAGTGTTGCCACCAGATGGCACCAGAGTCCCTGCCTTTTTTTCCGAGAATCTGAGCCATTTATTGCCAAGTTAGCCATTAAAAATGCCTGCCTTAAGAGAAAGAAATAAAGGGCATTCAAATAGGAAAGGAGGAAATCAAACTATCAAACTATTGCAGATGACATGACCATATATAGAGGAAATCCTAAAGAATTTACCAAAAAAATCACTAGAACTAATAAATGGATTCAGTAAAGTGGCAGGATACAAAATGAACACACAAAAATCAATAGTGTTCCTATACGCCAATAACAAAACATCTGAAGATGAAATTATGATAGTAATCCCATTCACAATAGCTATCAAAAAAATGAAATACCTAGGTGTAAATTTAACCCAGGAGGTGAAAGTCATCTTCAACAAAAACTATAAAACATCGGTGAAAGAAATTGAAGAAAACACAAATAAATGGAAAGATATCTCCTGTTCATGGATTAGAAGAATTAATGTCAAAATATCCATATTACCCAAAGCAACCTACAGATTCAGTGCAATCCCTATCAAGATACAAATGACACTCTTCACAGAAATAGAAAAAATGACCTTAAAATTTGTATGGAACCTCAAAAGACCCCATATAGCCAAGGCAATCTTAAACAAAAAGAACAGAGTAGGAAGTATCATATTACGTGACTTCAAAATATACTATAAAGCTATAGTAACCAAAACAGCATGGTACTGGCATAAAAACAGATAAATTGACCAGTGGAACTGAATAGAGAGCCCAGAAATAAACCCATGCATTTACAGCCAACTGACAAAGGTGCCAAAAATACACACTGGGGAAAGGACAGCTTCTTCAATAAATGGTGCTGGGAAAACTGGATATCCATACGCAGAAGGTTGAAAATAGACCCTTATCTCTCACAAAAATCAAATCCAAATGGATTAAAGATCTAAATTTAAGACCCAAAACTATGAAACTACCAGAAGAAAACATAAGAGAAATGCTACATGAAATGGGAACGGGCAGCACTTTTTTGAATAAGACCACAAAGGCACAGGCAACTAAGCAAAAATACACAAATGGGACTACATCAAACTAAAAAGCTGCTGCATGGCAAAGGACACAATCAACAAAGTGAAGAGACAACCTACAGAGTGAGAGAAAGTGTTTGCAAACTACACATCAGACAAGGGACTAATGACCACAATATATAAGGAACTCAACTCAACAACAAGAAAACAATAACACAATTGAAAAATGGGCAAAGTACCTGAATAGACATTTCTCAAAAGAAGATTTACAAATGGCTAACAGGCGCATGAAAAAATGCTCGACATCACTAATCATTAGGGAAATGCAAAGTAAAACCACAATGTGGTATTATCTCACTCCAGTTAGAATAACTGTTATCAAAAAGACAGAAAATAACAAATGCTGGCAAGGATGCAGAGAAAAGGGAACTCTCCTACATTGTTGATGAGAATGTAAATTGGTACAGCCATTGTGGGGAGGTCCCTCAGCAAACTAGAATTTGAACTACCTTATGACCCAGCTATCCCACTACTGGATATATACCCAAAGGAGATGAAATCAATATACCGAAAAGATACCTGCACTCTTATAATCATTGCAACTCTATTCACAATAGCCAAGAGATGGAATCAATCTGAATGCCCATCAACAGATGAATGGATAAAAAAAAATGTGGTATATATACACAATGGAATACTATTTAGCAAAAAAAAAAAGGAAAAGAAATTCCTGTCATTTGCAGCAACATGGATGGAACTGGAGACCATTATGTTAAGTGAAGTAAACCAGGGACAGAAAGACAAATACTGCATGATCTCACTCATATGTGGAATCTAAAACAAACAAACAAACAAAAAAACAGTCCTCATGGAAGTAGAGTACAGTAATGGTTACCAGAGGCCAGGAGGGGAGATGGCTGGGTGTAGGGGAAATAGTGAATTAATGGGTAGAAAGCTATGCTATCTACCCTAGATGAATCAATGTACATACAGTATATGGGTGTATTGAAACAATACATGGTACCCAACAAATATGTATAAATAAATGTTAAAATAATTGCTGAAAAAGTATGCCTGCCTTAATGAAGCTTAAACTTATTTACTAAGCGGAATGCCAATAAATACTACAGTAGAAACTTTAAGAACAAACAAAATAATGAAATTAACCAGGCAGAGTTGAAACTTACCTTTTCTTCACACTATAGACTATTCTGTTCAGTCAGCCCTTTTGCCTTGCTCCTTATCAGGCACTAGGCTGTCACCCCAGCATGTGCTTTCTAGGATCTGAGCAGAATCTGGCTTTCAAGAATCCCTAACTGAGAAAGCCTAGATCCCTGAAAGTGACCTCAGATCCTTGGTTTGTGTTTTTAGATAATTTATTTTCTCTGGAAAGCACAAAGTAAACATAAAGAAATTGCTGTAACCCCACCACTTTTAATATGTTGATTATTCTGGTTGCTTCATTCTGGTCTTTGCACCTTTGTACATGTGACTTTATGCATTTTTATTTTTATTTATTTAATTTTAAAATTTTTTATTGAATCTGATTATACATATTTTTTTGGTTCAATGTTGACATATTTGATCAATATATATTGACCAAATCAATATTACTAGTATATATATTGTTACAAATTGTACTTATTCTTTATGCCCCTTGTCCAATCTCTCCCCGTCCGCCTCCCTACCCCTCCCACCTCTGATAACCCTAGATTTCTTCTCTCCCTCTGAAAGAGTAATGGTTACTCTGTTGATGTCTAGATGATCTGTCCATTGCTGAGAGGTGTGTTCAGGTCCCCCAATATTATCGTAGAGCAGATGCTTCTTCTGTCACTCTGGAATGGGCTTTGTGGAGAGAGACATCCTCTTCTATTCTTTGGACTCTGCTGGTGACTCTCGTTGTGTCAATGCACTCCAGTGGCTGGCGGACCATCTGCATGGTGGTTGTGATGTCTAGCCACTTTCGTGGTAGCTCTTGGTTACTGCAGTGGCTGTGGTGGGCCACCCATATGGAGGTGATGTTTTTGGCATGCTGCTTGGTACTGGCAGTATGCCTGGTTGTAGGGGGGTCCAGTCCCTGGCTCTATGCCTCAGGACCCTGGATGGGCCCCAAGGTGCTGGTGGTGTGCCTGGTTGTGGGAGGGGGGGGTCCAGTCCCCAGCTCGATGCCTCAGGTCCCTGGTTGGGCCCCAAGGCACTGACGATGTGCCTGGTTGTGGTGGTGGTCTGGTCCCCAGATCCATGCCTCCAGTCCCTGGGCAGGCTCCAAGGTGTTGGTGGTGTGCCTGGTTGTGGTCCCCAGATCCATGCCTCAGGTCCCCATTTGTGATCATGTGAAGCCATAATAAGAGTTCTCATTTACTGAGCACTTACTATGAATTATATACACTGTACTTGTTTTATATACATTACTTCCATTTAAATATAGAATGCTTATATTTATTACATTACTTATAGTGCATGCATACATTGTTAGGCATTGTTCTAAGTGCTTTCCATGCATTAACTCACTTAACCCATACAACCTTATGAGAGTAGCTACTATTAACCTCATTTTACAGTTTAGAGAACTGAAGTTTATCAAGGTTAAGTGACTTGCCTAAGGTAATACAGTTAGTAAATAGCTGTATTGGGATTCATATTTAGATCTCTTTAATTCTAAAATCTGTGGTCATTTCACTGTATCATTCCACTGTGTTCATTGTTTAGTGATTTCTATTTGGACTTCTAGAAAGGGTCTGAAGGTTAATAGAATCATTAAAATAAGGATTTGATTTAAGTCTTTTTCCTGCTGCTAGACTGGTAGATCCTTGAAGGCAGGGACTAGAGGTCATATTTATTTCTACTCTGCTCTTCCCATTCTTTAAATGCAAAGTAAATGCTTGATGGATGAATGCAAGTGAGAGATTGTCCCAGGAAATCTGAGATATAGGGCTGGTTAATAGCATGTTAGAATTTGAAGGGGTTTGAGAAATCAAGCCAAATTCTCCTTCAAGGAGAGAGGATCTCCTTAGAGTGACCCAATGAGTAGGAGGCAGAAAAGAACTAGAACCCAGTTCTTCTGGGCTTCCACTGGGCCATCTCATTTCAAAGGGTCTAATCCTGTCTCTAAATTCTTCTTTCATTCTCTCCCTTTCTCTCTTCTTTTGTTTTCGTTCTCCCGCCCCCATGGTGTGGCTTGAGTAGCTTTTTTATCCTCAAGTTTCAAGCCTGAAAGTTATTAAAAAAAAAAAAAAAGGCAAGATTTTTCTTTTTTTGTATTCATGCTCAGACTTACTCCTGATTGTGTCTTTGTTCAACTCAGGATAGAATCTAGGTTCTCTGCCTTTCACCTCACCCAAAATGTGCAGAACTGCAGTTCATGTAGAGAAAATTATATTGACCTCAGATTCGTCCTCAGCATATGCTATTGATGATTGATGGGGAGTGGGAAAGAGGCTACTAGAGCAGACTGATTGTTTTTATGCAACAGTCACGTTTTTAGAAAAGCTGGAAGGAGACCAGGAATTCTTCTCTTCCAGAGAGGACAATGTAACCAGACTATGTGATTTCATTCTTCTCTGGTCTCTGGGCCTACTGTTTTGTAAACAATACCATTAGCCTCTTAAAGCAAAAAATGTGAAGGCCAAAGATTTTCCAACCCTTTTTTCCACACCCCAGCTCCTTCTTACCCCTATTTAGTATTATGATTCTGGTTGCCTTATTTCCTAATTTAAATAATCTGTGGTTGTTTGTTGTGATTTCTTTTACTGGTCTCCTCCCATTGTCTCCTAGAATTGCACCGGACGTTACTTCAGTAGCCATTTGTTAATAATCCTAGTGCTTCCACACTTTTTATGTAAGGCCAGAATATTTTAGAATGCTTCATTAGAGGGTCATTTGTGAGTTTCTATGCAGTGGAACTGTTATTGAGGCTTCATGGCTCACTGACCAGTAGCCAGCATCCTTGGGCACACAGAATGGGAAGCTCTAAAGCAAAGTGGCTCTGCTCACTATTCTCTTCTCATTGGTTCTTTTCTTTTTTTTTTAAATCTGTAAAATAACACTAAAAAACTATTGCTTTTTCTTGCCACAGAGCAGTCTATAAGAGAGTGGTAGCTGCAGACAAGTAAATGCTAAAATGAAGCTCTAAGCTACACTATCCAGTATGGTAGCCACCAGTCACATGTGGCTATTGAACACTTGAAATGTAGCTAGTCTGCTGTAAATGTAAATACGCATTGGATTTTAAAGCCTTAGTACAAAAAGATGAGTAAAATATTTTGTAAATAATTTTAATATTGAGTACATGTTGAAATGATAATATTTTGTATATATTGGGTTAAATATAATATTAAAATTAATATCATGTTTCAGGCCGGCCCGTGGCTCACTCGGTAGAGTGCAGTGCTGATAACACCAAGGCCACGGGTTCGGATCCTATATAGGGATGGCCAGTTTGCTCACTGGCTGAGCGCGGTGCTGACAACACCAAGCCAAGGGTTGAGATCCCCTTACCGGTCATCTTTAAAAAAAAAAAAAAATTAATATCATGTTTCTTTTTACTTCTTAAAAAATGTAGTTACTAAAAAATTTAAAGTAATATATGTGATTTGCATTATATTTCGATTGGGCAGCACTGGTCTAGAAATCCCCAATAGTAAATTACATTTTTTAGGTTTCTCTACTATAGAATGTCAGAAAACTAGCTACTCTTTTCCTCTCTATATCTCTTCTTTAAAAAAAAAAAAAAGTTCTTTCATTTCATTTGATGACATCAGGAAGAAAACCTCTATCAAGTGTTAATTATCTTTTTTTACATCTGCTACTTGCCTGAGAAGAGTGACATCTGGTGAAAGCAGGGTGGTTAGGAGAGGGAGTTAGGTGGCATGTGGGAGCAGAAAACTGGTGATTACTCCAAACTTCTGTCTTAGAGTTGTTTTATGCATTTGAAACTCTTCAGGTAACAAGTTTGAGGTAAAGCTCTGAAGGAGGGAAGGCAAAATAGGCACTCATTAAAACAGAAATGTGCCTCCCTCTTAGGGAGTCTTACTCTAGTCTCGTCTTACTTTTATTTACTTATCCAAATTTATTTGGGACCAGCCATGTGCCAGACAATTTCCTAGCACAGAGGAAACATGAATATGGCCTAGTCACTGCCCTCAAGGAGCTTTAATTCAGATAGAGAATGAATTCGAATCCAGCCTCGTACTCTAGATAAGTACTGTAATGATTGTAGAAAAGAAGATGCTTTTGGAGTACTAGAGAGTTATGGCTAATTCTTCCAGGAAAGGAGACTGAAGGCTTCATGTGTCTTGGATGTGATATATCAGGGAGAAGGATAGGTGGGAAGGATGTTTCAGCTTAAGGAGGACAACCTAATATTATCAGCACCATGTTCTAACCAACTGAGCTGACCAGCCACAACCTAATATTAAAGGCATGGGGAGTGGTAGGAAGTAGCCCTTGAAATGGTAGTTTGTTGACTGCCTGGCTAAGGGTGTTGGATCCTATCCTATATGCAGTGACCATAAGAGTTTTAAGCAGACAAATGTCATATTCAAGTTTGTGTGTTAGAGATACCATTCTGAGTTGGCTGATTAGCTCAGTTCATTAGAGCACAGCATCATAACTCCAAGGTCAAGGGTTCAGATCTCTGTACTGGCCATCTGCCAGAAAAAAAAAAGAGTCCCACTCTGGCACTCTTGGGAAGGATACTGAGTGCATGGAGACTAACAAAGATGTTGTTGCAATTAGCTAGGCAAAAGACAGCAAGAGCTCAAATGGAAAGGAAAGAATATATCCAAGAGACAGCTGAGTGAGGGATGAAAAGGAGGAATCATCATCCCAGGTTTCTAATCTCGATCACTAGTGGAGTTATCTTTATCCAAAATTGGAAACGTAGGAGAGGATCAGGCTAAAATAGAAAACAAGATGTGTCTGGACTTATGGATAGAGCTGCAGAGGGAGCTGGCTAGAGCTGAAGTGCTTTATGTTTGTGTTTCAGATGGTGACCCTCTTTCAGATGTGGGTTGTTCCCCTCTATTTCACAGTGAAGCTGCACTGGTGGAGGTTCCTAGTGATCTGGATCTTGTTCTCTGCTGTCACAGCCTTCATCACCTTCCGAGCCACTCGAAAACCTCTAGTACAGACAACCCCAAGGTGAGAGTTTAGGTATTGGGGAAGGGCCCACATGTCTTGAAGTTAATGGGCTGGAATGCATGGGAGGAGGATGGGTTTAGACTGAAAAAATTGCAGTTTTTGTCTACCAAAATTATTTGTCATGGGCCCCTCTAAAACAAGCTGATTGGGAGACCTATACTGTTATTCACAGATAAACCCCCCCCCAAATATTTCACTATAGCTTACTTTATGGTTTATATCAAGGTCTGTTTATATTAAAAGCAAACAAGATAGAAAAGCAAATTCTGGTGATCATTGTGGACTCATTTTAAATGTTATTTTCTTCTGTGAACCCTTCTCTGATCTCTAAATTAGATTTTCTGTTATATTCTCTCATACTGCCCTGTAGTTTTACTTCATAGAACTTACCACAATTTATAAATAAATATTATTTTGAGTATCTATCTCCCCCACTAAACTATAACTATGAGATCAGGAACCATATCCATTTTGTCACTGTATATCCAGGCCCTACCACAGGGCTTAGCATATCGTAGCCTACTCTATGAATTTTTATTGAATGAATGAATTTCAGCAAATTTGCAATTTTCTAGCAAGTAATAATTCCTTCTTGGGTCACAAAGCAGCCATTGTCTGTGTAATTCTTTGTATTTTATCCATCATTTGATCCTCCCTACCAGCTTATGAGGTCATTTAATATCTGTACTTGACAGAAAAAAGGAGAGATTTTCTCATTTCATTCATTCAATAAGCACCTACTATGTGCCAGGCCTTGTGCTGGGCATTGGGGATACAGAGCTGGATAAGACATGGTTCCTGCCCTCAAGGAGTGCTGGGTTTAATGGAGGAGATGGACAAGAAAGCACCTGCTGCAGTGCAGTTGGTAAGTGCTATGACAGGTGTGCACAGGTTTAGGAGAGCCTAATGGAGGAACTGTCCAGCCTCAAAGTTGTGACCAAATGATCCAGTCTTCCAGATTGTGAATTGTTCTTCCTATGCCTCTTATGTTCCACTTTACTACAAGACTTTCTCTGGCCTTCTGATTTTCATTGGACAAGGTGAAGTTTGTGATCCAGAATCCCCTCACTGGCTTTGGTAGTTTACTTTAAGGTCCATTATAGAAGAGACAGGCTCTGGAACCAGATGGATGTGGATTGGAATCCCTAGCCCTGCCATTTGATAGTTGTATGACCTCACCTTTCTGAGCCTTGAATTCTTTTTGATTGAAAATGGGGCTACCTCTGGGCCGAGCCCGTGGCGCACTTGGGAGAGTGCGGCGCTGGGAGCACAGCGTCGCCCCCGCCGTGGGTTCGGATCCTATATAGGGATGACCGGTGCACTCACAGCGCTCGCTGGCTGAGCGCGGTGCGGCCGGTCTCTAAAAAAGGACAAAAAAAAAAAAAAAAAAGAAAAGAAAATGGGGCTACCTCTATAGGATGATATGAAGAAAAAATGCAAATAAACATGTTAAGAGTCACCAAGTAACAATACCAACTTCTAGCTAAAATGACCAAAAATGTGTTTATAATGTGGGAGGTTTTTAAATAATAATAACTAACATTTGATAACATTTTTAATAATAACTAACATTTGATAGCTTTATAATTTCAAAGCACTTTCATAAACATCCTAATTTATTCATGTAGCATTTAATGAGCATGTATTAGAAACCAGAAATTGGGCTCTGTACAATCCAATGAGAAATGTAGCACAGTTTCCCCTTGTTTTACAAAGAATTAAACTTATCTCAGAGAAGTGATTTAACTTACCTGAGATTACCCAGCCAAAAACCTTACTTAATCCCGATTAAGGGTTGCTTGACCTAAAATTCCATGTCTTTTCCACTGTCTCTCTCTCCTTTGTAATCAGTGCAAACCCTGGATAATGGAGCTGTGTGGTCTTTGAGGGCAACACTACAAGATGTTTGGGGCCTTTCCCTATCATGGAGGGAATGGAGATAATGGAGCTGTGTGGTCTTTGAAGCCATCACTGCTTGCTTAGCCACAGCAGGGAGACACAGGCGGGGAGGAACCTTGAGCTTCCTCCCTGGGACCCAGCAGAGTTGGCAGTAATATAGTGGGCTGTCAGGAACCAGGCAGGCTTCTGTTATTCAAGCAAATTGCTAAATTGCTTATTAGCTCTCATCACAGAATAGTGACTTCTGATATGAGCGACCTACCCCTGTAGTATTTAAAACGCTTTGGTTCATTCAGGAAACCATCTTTCCTCTCTGAATCTAGCTGGGGTCAACCAACCAGATTCTACACTGCTCTTCATTGATCCTGGGGCACACTGCCCCTCCTTCAGGGGCATGAACAACCCCACTCCACACCACTACCACCACCACCACCACCACCACCACTCCTCACATAGATCCAATTCAGAAGTACTTTTTAAGTGCCTCCCTCCTTATCCTTTCTCCTCCAGAAAAAAAAATTTCAGAAGCAAATTTGTTAAACATCATCCCTTTTATTATTAGCCTGTGGGTAGGAGCAAAACTACGCACAAAAGTGAATTTTACGTCTGATTCATCTTCCCTTGAATTCTCTTTCCTGACAAGAACAACCAGCCATCCCCGCCTGTTCTCTTCTGAGCATAGCTGTAGTTATTAGTTTTCACTTCATCATCCAACTAACCTGAATTTGAGATGACATAGCTGTCTGAGATCAGCTGTGCTCGTTCTTTGTTTGAGGCTGAAACTGGTTTTTAGGGATCTCTTTTCTTCTCTTGGTTCAAGACCGGGAAAATACAAAGCACTAGTTCCCTGGTATATGAAGGTGTTTCTGCAATTAAGGGAGTAAACAGCTTTGGGTAATAACTGAAGTTGTTCGGTAAGTCCTGAGCAAAGAGCCTGATGTCCCCATTGATGTGAGAATAGGGATTCTGGTGGTCCAGTGGCCCCTGAGGCCAGAGTCTCTGTGTCAGCTGTACTAACTTTCTCTCCTTTCTCCAGGTTGGTTTATAAATGGTTCCTGCTGATCTATAAAATTAGCTATGCCACTGGCATCGTTGGCTACATGGCTGTCATGTTTACCCTCTTTGGTCTTAACTTATTGTTCAAGTGAGTACCCTTCGGTTTTGGTTTTGCTGGTGTTTGGGGAGGAGTGGCTTGTGAGGTGTATCTTTCTTCCTGCTGTTAGTCCTGGATATTAACAAGGGCTACATGACACCCAGGATAGGAGACTTTGGTGCTGTTGGGGGATGGGAGAGGGCAGGCCCTCCTTGATTTGTGCAGACAGCAGGGAATGTCTGAATATATATAGAGTCCCAAATCACTGGTTATATTTTCTAAGAATTTATATTTTAGTGGAAAAGTATAATAACAAAAGTAAGCATAGTAATGATTATAACCAGTTATCCATAACTTCATCACTCTAACAAAACCATTTTCTTTGTCCATGTTACTATTTATTTTCAACATCCACTCTGCCAGAGCAGGCTTATGTTCAAGTAGACCAGGGGTTGGCAAACTACACTCTGTGGGCCCCATCATCTCATCATCTGTTTTTATAAAATGAAATTTTACTAGAATATAGTCATTCCTTTACATATTGTCTATGACTGTTTTTGCACTAAAACAGCAGAGTTGAATAGTTGTGACATAAACCACATGGACTACAAAACTTAAAATATTTACTATCTGGCCCTTTACAGAAAAAGTTTGCCGACCTGTGGGCTAGACTGTGGAACTCATGTGATCACAGTTGGTCATACCTGGCAACAGATCTGCTTAGAAGGATACAAGATAGGAAACAGAGCAGGACAGTGTTTGCAGGAGTCTTCTTAATAGTCCCAGAGTTGACATATGAGGGAATGAGACCATACAGATGGATGTGGGAGCCACCCTGGCCTAGGAGCCCCATCCCACCAGGAACATGTCCAGTTTTAAGAATGTCCAAGTTCAGATGCAATATACTAATCACAGGTCATGTTTAACATATAAGCAGTGTTGCACATAACACAGCTGACAGTCCACCTTCATTAAATTTCTAAGGAAACAGTTCTAGGAAGTTAACCCATGGACATGTAAGTACTGATCCACTGTTGGGCATTTAGGTTGTTTATAATTTAGTACTGTTACAGATAACACTGTTGCCTGCCTCCCTAAGGGTATGTTCCTAGGAGTAGGATTCTGGCTTTTGCTTCATATTGTTATAGGCTTTCCAAAAAATCCATATCAGCTCTCAGGTCCTTCCACCCCCAATTGAGAAGCCACGAAATTCTGAGCTCAGAGACTAGAGGGTACACTGAGTCAGTAGAGCAGAAGAGGGTAGAAGGAACTGTTTCCTTAGTAATCTGTGGTTTCCTTGGTGAGGTAATTGTGGCTGTGGGCTATGAATCATGAGGAGTTCTAAGCCTGGAACAGTGCACCGAAGCTAGAGATTTAGGATTCAAATTTAAGGGCTGGCTGGTTAGCTCAGTTGGTTAGAGCATGGTGCTGATAACACCAAGGTCCAGGGTTCTATTCCTGTACCAGACAGCTGCCAAAAATAAATGTATGTATGTATGTATGTACGTATGTATGTATGTATGTCCTTCCTTTCTGTCTGGCAGCAGCTGTCAAGTAGGCTAAGATGGGTGCATACAAGTACATACATGAGCTATGGAGAAAGAAGCAGTCTGACGTAATGCGATTTCTTTTGAGGGTCCGCAGCTAGTAGTACCACCAGCTCTCTGTACTCCACAGAGCTCCCCACCTGGCCAGATAAAGTGCCCAGACTGGGATACAAGGCCAAGCAAGGTTATGTCATATACAGGATTTGTGTGCTCAAACGCCCAGTTCCTAAGGGTGCAACCTATTGCAAGCCTGTCCATGGTGGTGTTAACCAGCTAAAGTTTGCTTGCAGTCTTGTTGCTGACAAGCAAGCTGGATGCCAATGTGGGGCTCTGAGACTCCTGAATTCTTACTGGGCTGGTGAAGATTCCACGTACAAATTCTTTTTTTTTTTTTTTTTTTGTCTTTTGTCTTTTTCTGTGTCCGGCAACGGATCGCAACCCTCAGTGTTGCCCCCGTACCGGACCGGGGACCGGCAACGGGATCGCAACCCTCGGCGTTGCTCCCGCGCCTCGCTCAGCCAGTGAGCGGGAA
>NW_007726394.1:392836-425921 GCF_000696425.1 Galeopterus variegatus | reverse complement strand
CCTCAGGCGGGAGCGCCGCCGCGCTTCCCAAGCGGCGCACTATCCAGTGCGCCACCGGGCCGGCCCCCCACGTACAAATTCTTAGAGGTAATCCACATTGATCCAATCCATAAAGCTGTCAGAAGAAATCTTGACACTCCGTAGATCACCAAACCTGGCCTTGGAAAAGGCTACAAGTTCTACCACACCATTGGTGGTTCTCGCTGTGGAGAAGGCACAGTAGTCTCCATCTGCACCGTTACCATTGATATAAGTAATGTTTGTAAAATTCATACCTAATAATTTAGGACAGTTAAAAATTAATAAATAAATAGATAGGATTCAAATTTAAGTTCACAAATGGGATGACGACTGGCCTCTTCCCCAGACCTAGTGTACTATAGGTAGAATTCTCTTTGAAACTAAAAGGAGTTTATTTTAGGACAAGTAAAAATAAATCATATTTTATATAGTGAGAAGACACCCATGGAATTCTTTCTTCTAGCAATGGCTGCAGAAAGGTTTAGAGGAATTTATCACTATAGAGTCTAACACACCTCGTCAAGAAAAACAAAGATATTTCCAGATATCTTTCTAACCTGTGTGATTAAGAAAAATAAAAATCAAGATTCTGCATTATGTTTTAAAGATGTTTGTAGAGTGTTCTCAGAGTGGAGCAGGCTGGCGCCTGGGACGTGGGGTGCAGGGCGAGCCAGGCTGAGCTGGAGCAGAGCTGGTGTCCAGACATGGGGAGCTGGGGTGGTGCAGGGAGTAGCCATGATACTGTGAAGGGCCAGAGCCTGCGCCGCTGTGGGCATCTTGGCTTCGAGTAGCTGGGCTGGGGTGCAGGCAGCAGCGGCGAAGGGGGCTGCACCCGTGCCCCCTACCCTCTCAGGACCCACGCCCCGAGCCCAGCTCCGGAAATGGTGACACACAGGGCGGCGGTGCACTGGCAGCAGGAGGACCATGGTTGAACACGTTGGCAAGTTCGTGATGGTGCTGGCCGTACTTCATGCTCAAACTGTAATGCCTAATGACCTGGATCTCTTACCCACGTCGAACCCGCACTACTACCCAGTGTACGAGCTGGAGAGCTCACTGTGCTTTGACGTGAAGGGCGACGGTGTGATCGTCTTCCTGCACATCCGGAAGACGTGTGGCACCACCTGCGGCCACCACCTCATGGAAAACATGCCTCAAGGAGCCCTGCTACTGCGTGCCCGGCCAGAGTGCATCTGCTGCCAGTCCAACTGCCGCGAGACCTGGCTCTTCTCCCACTTCTCCACAGGTTGGAGTTGCGGGCTGCACGCCAACTGGACCCACCTCACCAACTGTGTTCCTGGATCACCATGACCATGCTATGCTGTACACATGCAGGAAGTTCTACTACATCACCCTGCTGCGAGACCCATGTCGCGTTACCTGAGCAAGTGGCAGCATAAGCACGGGGAGGCAGGACATGGAAGATGTCGCTTCCAACTCAGGCCTACACCTGAGGAGCTGCTGCCCTACTTCAAGGGCACAGACTGGTTGGGCTGCACACTTCAGGAGTTTGTGGACTGCCCCTACAACCTGGCCAACAACCGGAAGGTGCGCATCTTGGCTGACCTGCGCCTGGTGGACTGCTACAACCTGTCCTTCCTCCCCAAGGCCAAGCGGGCCTAGCTGCTGCTGGAGAGTCCCAAGAAGAACCTGTAGGGCACGGTCTTCCTCAGCCTGACAAAGTTTCAGTGCAAGACGCGGTACCTTTTCAAGCAGATGTTTAACCTTAAGTTCCTCTGGCCCTTCATGCAGTACAGCGACATGCAGGTGGGCAGTGTGGAAGTGGAGGACACTATCGAGCACGTGGAGGAGCTCAATGACCTTGACATGCAGCTCTACAACTACCATGCCAAGGACCTCTTCCAGCAGCACTGCCAGTACAAGCGGCATCTAGAGCACAGTCAGCAGCTCCTCAAGAGCTGTGAGGAACGCCTGTTGCACCATGTCAAGGAGATGCTGCCACAGGAGGTTGCTGAGGAGCCAGGCAGTGTGCCCACTAAAGACTACATGAGCCACATCATTGAGAAGTGGGGGTGGCAACTGCGTGGGGGTCTCTCGAGGCAGGGGTGAAATGGGACAGACCCACACACAAACAAGGCCCACTCAAGACTGTTATGGGAGGAGAGTCCCAAACCTGCTCCATGGAAATAGATGCCTCCCGAGAACAAATGGAGTGGGGAAGTTGTGGGGTCGGGCAAGTGGTTCTTGCTGTTCCTCCCAGGCCTGAGCTCAGAGGAAAGCCTGCTTGAAGGATGCCCCAGGCATGGCAGGGTCTCTGGGTAGGTGATCTCCCTATTCCTCTAGCCTCATGTCACTGACGCAACAGCCTATTGTTTGAAGAAGAGACAGACAGTGGAGAGTGGACCTGCTGGGACCAGGAGCACCTCACACTAACTATACACACACCCACTCTCTCACAGCCCCTCTCTCCAGGCCAGAGGGTTAGAGACAGTTCCAACCACCTTCCCCAGCTCCAGCACCCCAGCCTTAGTGACCCTAATGCCCCTGGACCTGGGAAGCCCCCTCCCCTGGGAACACAAGCAGCCCTTGGAGGTATCCTTAGCACTAGAGCTCCTGGCTCACCCAACTGTAGCTGCTTCAAGGTCAGGGCCCCCTGCATCTGAGGCAGAGAAGACTCAAGACCAGTTGGGACTCCCTCTCCCCTCTCTGGCCCACAGCCAAAACCCAGTCTGACTTCATGCTTTGGGTCAGGAGACCAAAGCAGACCTCTTGGAGCCCCTGCCCCATGTCTGTCTCACATTCCTCAGACTAAGGAGGGTTGGGGAGAGATGGCCCATACTACACTGGCCCCCTTCCAAGGGCAGAGTGCAACCCAGGAGTAGGAAAGCTGTGGCCAAGGATGCTACCACTGTGCCCAAGCCCTAACCCTAGCTGGCCTTTGGGGGTGACCACCTAGGAAGACCAGCTCAGACAAGAAGGGATGGTGACCCAGAATATCCCCTGCCCCCAGAGACAGCAGTAGCTGGGAGTGGCCTCCACCATTTGAGTGTCCAGCCTGGCATTTGCCACTCAGGCCACCTGCTTTGGGGTGAAGGTCCCTTATGCCTGTAGCATCTACTAAGACACCATGGACCAGGGTTCCATGACTGGGTGACCCCACCCAACTCTAGGACTCTGCCTACCCAGGGACTGAGGGGACAGAAGCCAACACACAGCGAGCTTACAGGGCAGTCCAGGCACCTCCCACCGACCTGCAAATGTCTCCTCCTAGAGGGGGAAGCCAAGGCTGGCAGAATTGTCCAAGCAACAAGTCTGTGAACTTTTTGGCAACTAGAACTGTTTAACTTGAATCCAGGAGCATTTAAAGCTTTATTTATTTATAGCTTCTTATTTAAAAAGTGTTGAGAAGAAGTCTTTTGGTCTTTCATACAAAAAAATGAGTTGATGATGGAAAAGCAAGTCATAATCATCTAGTTGTTTTTGTCTAGGTCAAGAATGAATGTTAGCAGATGAAATAAACCCTGAAAAGGAAAAATGAAGATGTTTCTTCTGTAATTACAGTTTCTGTTTACTTGCCTAAACTACACAAGGAAGAAAACAGAATTGAGAGTCTTGAACATTTTTATGCTACTGAACAGGTTGATTGGTATAAGATCAATGATGTCCAGTTAGTAGGTTAGATATTATAAGGTGGATGAGCAACAAGGTGAAATTCAGTTTTCTATGATAAATATAATTTACAACTTTAAGTGAACAGATACAGTTCATTGTACAAATATTTTAACAAAAGAAGTTTTCTATAACAAACATTTGTAGACTTAAGGTTGCAAATTATTAAAACCTAATATGGGTAGGATCTTCTATAATTCTTCATAAATAGACTTGGATCAAAACTTAACTTTAATGACACGATACAGAATATATATAGATGCAACTTAACATTTTATGGTAACTGGCATGTAAATATTTACTAACTAATTTTATCTATTTTTTCTCAGCCTCTGTTAGGCATTTTTTTTCTGTAAAGGGCTATATTTTCTGTAAATATTTTAGGCTCTGTGGAACAATAGGCAAAATCTAGGATATTCTATAGGTACTTATATAACAAGAGAGAAAATTCCTACCCTGCCACATCCTGATAGCCTTGGGAGGGAGGGAGAATGTTGGGTGTTAGGCTTATTTTGTGCCTAGCTGCCATTGGCTGAGACATTCTTAGAAGGAGGGGCCCATCAGGGGGTGTGTGGCCACTGGGATGATGTTTACACTGCGCTCCCATGACACCCCAGATCCTGGAGTGCCCTTCCCTCCTCTTGGAGTGTTCAGCCAATTGAACTTGGGTAGCTGGCTAAAGGTAAGACAATTGAGTGAGGCAGCTTACTTGGTATCCAGCAATTGCTAACAGTGGAACACCCAATACATATGTCCCAGTGAGCATAGGCCCTGGGATTGCTGCCAGTCAGAGAAGACAAGAATTGGGAGCAGAGAGGAAAAGGGGCAAGAGGGGATACTCTAGCTCAGTCTTTGCAGCTCACAGTGCTAGCCACCGCAAAAGGTGCCCACGGACCATATAAAAACAGGTATCAGACTGCATTTGGTCAGAGTTTGCCAATGCTTGCTCTAGCCTTAGAGCCTTCGAGCTTTTAGGCCCCACCTTGTGTATTCCAGAGTAGTGATCCAAAGCACTTGTGTCTAAGGGCAGGCCTTACTGGCCATGCTGCTTCCCTTACAGGATCAAACCTGAAGATACCATGGACTTTGGCATTTCTCTTCTCTTCTATGGCCTCTACTATGGAGTTCTGGAGCGGGACTTTGCAGAAATGTGTGCAGACTACATGGCGTCTACCATAGGGGTGAGTTCACCCAGGCTCTTAATACTGTCTCCTGCTACCTCCAAATTGTTCAGGCTAGCATCACTTGTTTGGTGGAAGAGAAAGGGATGAGATAAGCCATATAAAATCCTCATAAAATCCATGTCATATCCTATTAAAAGTTGTGGGTGATATGCATGGCAATTTCTTCCTTAAAATTTGAAGAGCTAGATCTCAGATATACCCTGGAATTCTTAACTTATAGGGCTGTTATAGGAAAGAACCACTTTACTCATTAGGAAGTTAACATTCATTCAACTTTTTTTTTTTTTAAAGATGACCGGTAAGAGGATCTTAACCCTTGACTTGGTGTTGTCAGCACCACACTCTTCCAAGTGAGCCATGGGTCAGCCCATAGCCAGCTTTTGAAAGTAATTCTTGCCAGTGTTCTTTGGCCGGCCCTTCATTCATTCAACTTTTTAATGCCTCCTTTGTGACCAGACACCTAGGTATGTGCTGGACTGACAAGGTGTACAGAAACAAACATGGTCCTTGCTCAAAAAGAGTTTATTCTTTTTGGAAAAAAAGAGTGGGAGAAGGGCCGGCCCGGTGGCGCACTGCGCTAGTGCGCCGCTTGGGAGGTGCGGAGGCGCTCCCGCCGAGGGTTCGGATCCCACATACAGACCGGTTCCCGCTCACTGGCTGAGCGAGGTGCGGGGGCAACACCGAGGGTTGCGATCCCGTTGCCGGTCCCGGTCCGGTACGGGGGCAACACTCTGCGCTAGTGCGCCGGTTGGGAGGTGCGGAGGCGCTCCCGCCGAGGGTTCGGATCCCACATACAGACCGGTTCCCGCTCACTGGCTGAGCGAGGTGCGGGGGCAACACCGAGGGTTGCGATCCCGTTGCCGGTCCCGGTCCGGTACGGGGGCAACACTGAGGGTTGCGATCCGTTGCCGGACATGGAAAAAGACAAAAAAAAAAAAAAAAAAAGAGTGGGAGAGATGGGTTTTAAAGTAATAAACACACAAACGTAAAATTACAACTTTTGTAAGGTTTATGAAGGAAAGGTTCAGGATGCTGGGGACGAATATTATAGTGGCATTTGACCTAGTCTCAGGGGTCAAAGATGGCTTCCCTAAAGAAGTGACTGTTGAACTGACTTGTACAATGAGTGGGAGTTACGTAGATGAAGTGGGAAGTGTTGTGTGATAGGTAGAAAAAATAGCGTGTGTAGGAGTCCTGTCATGGGAGAAAGTGTGGGCTTTTTTGAGGAACTAAGGCTAGTGTGGTGGTATGGCTGAGAATGTGATAGAAATGTCTGAAGAAACGGGCTAGACTAGAAAAAAGCCTTATAGGCCAAATTAAGGATTTTGATTTTTATCCCCAAATCACTGGGAAGCTATGATAGTGAATGGCTTTATCAGATTTGCATTTTGCCAAAAAAAAAAAAAGATTTGCATTTTGCTAAGATCGTTCTGGTTGCTTAGTGGAAAACAGATCAGAGAGGGGTCCACAGATTAGAGTGGACCATCTAAGACTAAGAAAAAGTGCAGTCTTCTGGGCAAGATAAAGGTAACTTGGATTAGTATAGAGATGGTGAAAGGGAGAGAAGTAGACTATTTGAGTAGTATTTTGGAGGTAAGTTGGACAGGATTTGGATATAGTTTGATTCTGGAGATGGAAGGAAAAAATACAAGGGACATGTAGGTATCAAAGCTGACATTTCTGTCTTGGCAACTGCTTGAATGGTAGTACTTTTCACTGAGACAGGAAATGCTGAAAGAGATGTAGGTGGAGACCATGGACAGATGCTTCAAGCTTAAAATATGGGTAAAGTAACCACCAATCTGAGAAACCCAAGTAAATATCCCTGATTTTTTTTTCCAAAAAAATATATCTTTGTTGTTTCACTGCTTATAAAAGTAATATATTCTCTTTCTAATTATTTAAACAACACAGAACTGCTCCCCATCTCAGTGTCATCCCCTCAGACCCCACCCAAATAAGGAATATTTCCTCACCTTGGGTAGCTTTAATCAAGTACAATTTTAGGCCAAGGACTGTTTCTCAGTATCATGGGACTATTTTCATTTTTCCTATACTGTATCAAATTGAAAAGTGTTTTGGAACACTTTGTGGACAGCTGTTAGATTCTTTTTTTTTTTTTTTTTTTGTCTTTTGTCTTTTTCCGTGTCCGGCAACGGATCGCAACCCTCAGTGTTGCCCCCGTACCGGACCGGGGACCGGCAACGGGATCGCAACCCTCGGGATCGCTCCCGCGCCTCGCTCAGCCAGTGAGCGGGAACCGGTCTGTATGTGGGATCCGAACCCTCGGGCGGGAGCGCCGCCGCGCTTCTCAAGCGGCGCACTTATCCAGTGCGCCACCGGGCCGGCCCAGATTCTTTTTTGAACAACTGTCTTATGCTTTAGCTTCATTTCTGTCTCTTAATCTATTTGTGTAGACTTCAGATCTTCTTTTAACCAGTTCACTCCCCAGAAAAGACTTCTAGCCCCTAGAATGTAATTATTAACATCACTCTCAGCGACAATCGTTCCCTAAGATTGCTTCTGTGGCATATCCAGCTTTTCTTTATCTTTTTTTTTTTGAAAAGATGACTGGTAAGGGGATCTTAACCCTTGACTTGGTGTTGTCAGCACCACACTCTCCCGAGTGAGCCATGGGCCAGCCCATAGCCAGCTTTTGAAAATAATTCTTGCCAGTATTCTTTCCTTTACCCTCTAGTGATTTCTTTTTCTTCTCATTCTGTTTTTATAGGACCAATTCTCTGATTATCCCAGATTGTTGCCAACTTTATCTCAGGGTTATTTTCAGCCACCAATTTAAGCATAGCTTTAATTTCCCTTAAGTGGATCACTAATCTGCAGAATCCCTCCTCTTTCCAGATGGAACTAAGCTCAGAGTTGATCCACAAGTTAGCTTCTCCTCTAGGAGATGGAATCATTACATTGGACTCCCCCAAAATGGGATTTGAGCTAAGTCCTCTTTCCATGCTCTTTTGTGAAGAGGTATTAGATGCTTCAGTTGTTTAAAGTTATAATCCCTAATAATGATAATAAGCGATAATTCCCTAATACTGGTATATTCCAGCTTCAACAAGCGACTGGGTAGGAGAATTTCTTGTTGGGGTAGAGACTACCTCAAACCCCATGTCTTGATCCATCATATTCTCCTTCTCTTTATGGGATCTCATTGGTTACTCTACCACTCCATGCCCTTCATATTAATTCTTTAGCTGTCTGGCCTGAAAATAAACCCAGATACCTCCTTCTACCTCTTAGCACAGGAACATAAGGATCAAACAGTTACATAGGACTTTATTGAAACATTGGAGATGATAGCGGGAAAATAGACTATGAGTACATGACTGAGGTTAATCTGACTTGCCAGACTGCCTACTTTCCAGTGCTTCTAGACTCCGCCTCATCCAACTTTCAGCCTACCTCTGTGTAGTAGGTGCCATCTTAGTACCCACTATCTAGAATCCACATGTAGACAACTACTAGCCTCTGAATGTCTAGGCCTAGAGCCTGTGTTACCAACAAAAATATGTCCCCCTCCCCCATACTTCAGTTCAGCCTTCTGAATCCTCATATCTTATATGAGGAGCTACCTCTTCCCTAGGTAATTGACATTGAGAATGGCTATCCCTTTTAGAGGAGCCACTCACATATCCAAAGGAATGTGACCTTGCTGACCCTAAATGTAGGCAAGCTGTATGCTGTTTTCTCAGACCTATATCTGGGGAGTGAGGCCTATATCATCCTAGGAAGATCGAGATGGCTTGTGGTAGTACTGGGTGAATCACCAGGAGTTCATTCATTCATTGTTTAGCACAGCAGATGTGGCTAAGACTTTCTGAGTAACATGCCTTCTGCTAGGTCTTGGATGTCAACAGATCAGACCAGGCAGGGAAATGGGTGAGGGTCCTCAAGCATGGGATAAAGAGATGGATTGTACTGCCTTTACAGTTCTTTCCAACCCTGAGAATTCCAATATTCTCTTATTTATGCCTGAGTCAGGTGGTCCTTGCTCTACTCAGGAACACCTGGGTCCCTGGACCACAACAAACTGAACTTCAGGAACATTCCATGTCCTTGAAGCCAGAATCAGATTAATGGTTTGAAGAAGCCAGGAAACCCCAGCCTTCCATGCATTCACTGGCCAACTCATTCATCTGTGTATTCAAGCAACAGTTATTTATCGACCATCTACAATGTACACAGTATGGCCAGGTGCAGTCTTTACTAGCACCACCATTGCCTCCTTCCATTAGCAGTCCTGGTCATTTTCTCAAAAATTGTGGTTGAATACACGTAATATAAAATTTACCATCTTAACCATTTTTAAGTGTACAGCTCAGGGACATTCCATACATTTATATTGTTCTGCAACCATAACTGCTATCCATCTCCAGAACTCTCTTCCTCTTGCAAAATTGAAACTCTGTACCCATTAACAATACCTCCTTATTTCCCCCACCCTTCATCCCCTGGCAACCACCATTCTACTTTCTGTCTATGAATTTGACTTCTCTAGGAACCTCATATAAGTGGAATCATACAGGCTTACTGGTTTTCTCAGTTGGTTAAAGTGTGGTGTAACACCAAGGACAGAGTTTTAGATCCCCTGTACAAGCCAGCCACACACACACACAAAAAGAGGAATCATACAGTATTTGTCTTTTTGTGACTGGCTTATTTTACTTAGCATAATATCCTCAAGGTTCATCCATGTTTTAGCATGTGTCCAAATTCCACTGTATGTATATACACATTTTCAGTTCTACTCATTTTTTTCATAGTCTTTTATGCATTCTAAGATCACAGCTCCGGGGCCGGCCCGTGGCTCACTCGGGAGAGTGCGGAGCTGATAACACCAAGGCCACGGGTTCGGATCCTATATAGGGATGGCCAGTTGGCTCACTGGCTGAGCATGGTGCCGCAATACCAGGCCAAGGGTTGAGATCCCCTTACCAGTCATCAATAAATAAATGAATGAATGAATGAATAAATGAATGAATGAATGAATGAATAAATAAATAAATAAATAAATAACAAACAATCACAGCTCAAGCCCCGAGAGTCATACTTGATTTGTAACTTATCCTGCAACCAGATCTCAAGATCAGGAGCTAAGTCTGGTTCATCTCTTGCTTCCTAGCACACACCTACCTCTGAGAATGGTTTGACCTGATGAGATCCCTGTGATTAATTCATTTCAGGGTCCCCAGACATGAAACCATGAGGTTTTGTAATTGTATTAACAATCATTCTTAATTCCTATTTAGTGTTCTACATTACTTCATTTAGTGTAGAACAGCTCTTTGTTTTGCCTCACGTGTAGAAATCTGTAATCTGGACTAAAATAACTCTCCTTATGTTGAGTCAGGGAGACCTTGGATGGAGTTTGTTTTTTCTAGCTGGTCACTGTGAAGTCATAAGCTTATGACAACCAGTCAGTACAGTTTCCATTCACACCCAAAAGTCATGTTGTGGTGTGGGATTGAGCATCGTGAAATAAGCTTATTTTCTGGGGTTTCTTCCTCTGAGAGAGTTATTGTGCAAGCAGGGTAGTAACACATCATTTATGCTACATTGGCCATGTGTCTTCCCTCATATTATCTTCTGAGCAGGGTCCTATGCCCCAGATTTACCTCCTGGAACCTCCAAGGCCCCAGATAACATCAGGACAGGATTAGCTGCCTATTCATCTGCACTACTTGAAGCAGTGCAAACAGCTAGGGGTTTGGAGCCAGACAAACCTGGTTTCAAATTCTAATGCACTTTTAATTAGCTGTGTACTCTTGAACAAGTTACTTTACCTCTCTGATCTTGTTTTGTTAGCTGTAATAATATTACCTGACTTATAGAATTGTAAGGAACAAATGGATCAGTGTAAAGCATTTTTCAGAGTAGCCTGGCCATAGCAAACACACAGTAGGTGATGATGGTGATAGCTACTAGTTATCCGGTACCTACTATACAGTACCACTGTATTGTAAAATCACATGTTTTATATCTGTAATCACCTGAAGCACAGGAGCCCTGTGAGATTTGCCTTTATATCTTCATCATACCCAACACACGAGGCAAGAGAGAACAGACAAATAATAAATCACGAGTAAATGCTAATTCTCCCTTGCCATCTATTATCTGAGGTCATCTCAGACCACTTTGTGACATGGAATCTTCTCCTCTATAACTCTGAGAAGTGGGTATTTTATTCAATTTCTTAGCAAATGTTTAGAAAATCACCTGCTTGAACAGCAGGGCACCTGGCTTTAGCTCTGCCACCAGATCTCGCTGGTGTTGGGCAAGGCTCTCCTCCTTTGGGCATCATTCTCCTAAGCCCCTCAAGAGAGGGGATGGACCAAAGAGCTCACAAGGCTTTTATGGCACACATTTTCTATGATGTTCAGTGATGTAGAATGGACTCATATTCCCTGAGCACCTACTATGTGCAAGCTCCTGTACTGAGGTTTTACATATGTTTTCTCAGGGAGTCTTCCCAATCCCTTGTGAGATAAAGGGTAGTATTCCTGTCTTACAAAGGAGAAATCTTACTGCTATCTTTCTCCAAAGGAGAAATCTAACAGCTTACTCTTCGACTTTGAGTAATGTCTATTTCAAAGCTTCTCCACTCTCAAACCTCTTACACCCCCTCCCTCTGTCCCTTCATTCTTAGCAGATGACCTTACTTCCTATTTACCTGAGAAACTAGAAGCCAAACAGGAATTCCCACAATTTCCTGACAGCAGATCTACAGATCTACCTGTGTTTGCATCTATCTTCTCCTCCTTCCCTCCAGTTACAGTGGAGTAAGTATCCTTCCTCCTTTCAAACGCCAGTCATACCTACACTCTGAATTCCATACCTTCCTGCCTTCTCAGGAACCTTATATGCTGTTGACTATTCCTATTCTCACCTGTGACTTCAACTTCTCCCTTTTGACTGGGCTCTTCCCATTAATCTTTTAAACATTGTTTTCTAAAAGAACATCCTTTTCTTGACCCACTTTCTCTAGCTACTGACCTATTTCCTATCATTCACAGACAAACTTATAGAAAGTTTCTGTCTCTTTTTAATCACCTTTCATTCACTCCCTAGCCCATTCTAATCTGGCCTCTGCTCATATCTTTCTTCTGAAATAGCTTTTACTCAGGTCGCTAGTGACTCTATCTCTAATTATGGTACATTTCTCAGCAGCCATCAGCACAGTTATTCAACCACTCCTTCCTTCTTAAAAAGCTTTTTCTCCTTTGGCTCTTGTGACATTGTCCTGGTTTTCTTTCTGTCTCTCTGGTATTTCTGTTTCCTTTGCTAACTTTCCCTCCCCTTAAATGTTATTGTTTCCCTGAGTTCAAATCTAAGCCATCTTCTCTATCTTTGCAAAGGTAGTTTTTCCTTTCTTTTGCCTTGGCACTCAGATCTTTAATTCAAAACTCTTTTCTGAGCTCCAGACCTTTCAGCTGTCTATTTGGTATCACTAGTGTGTCCACTCCTCTCAATTTTTACTGCCACTGAATCAGCCAAAGCCATCATCTTAAGTATAGGCCTTCATAATCTATTTCTTTTAAAAAATTGTGGTATTCTCCTAGCTGGTCTCTCAGAATCCATGTTGGCCTCATCTCCAATCCATTCTTCTCACAGTAGACAGAGCGATCTTTTTTTTTTTTTTTTTTTTTTTTTGTCTTTTTTCCGGGACCGGCAACAGGATCGCAACCCTCGGCGTTGCCCCCGCTCCTTGCTCAGCCAGTGAGCGGGAACCGGTCTGTATGTGGGATCCGAACCCTCGGCGGGAGCGCCACTGCACTCCCAAGCGGCGCACTGTAACAGTGCGCCACCGGGCCAGCCCCAGAGCGATCTTTTAAAACTTGAGTTTGACGTTATAATGTTAGATAATAAATAAAGCCTTTAGATAACTTCCCTTTTCAAGTTCAAAATCCTTCATGTGGCTGAACAAGGTTTTACTGCTTTTCTCTTTCTCACAACTGTCTAGCTGCACTGGGCTCCTTTCAGTTTCTCAAATAAGCCAAGCTCCTTCCTATCTCAGGGCCTTTTCTTTCCACTTCCACATTTTTCCGTCTAGCTAGCTCTTACCCATCCTTTTAGTCTCAACCTAAACTGTCACTTCCTCAAAGAAGCTTTCTCAGGTGACCTAGGCTTAGTCAGGAGCCCCTTTTAATGGTTATAATTAGTTCTTATTTTATGTAAATATTTATTTATTTAATGTCATCTCCCCTAGCTGAAGGTTCCATGAGGACAGAGGCCAGGTCTGTGTTTTTCCAGTATTATATCCTAAGAACCTAGTCCAGTGGCTGTTACTTAGTAGGTTCTTGCTATCTGTCTAATGTGTTCCCAAAAGTTCATGTATTGGAAACTTGGTCTCCATTTTAACAGTGTTAAGAGTATGGGAAATCCAATTATGGTATTTGAAAGGTGGGGCCTTTGGGAGGTGATTGGATCGTGAGGACTGTGTCTTCATGAATGGAGGATCGTGAGGACTCTGCCTTCACAAATGGATTGATCTGTTCAGGTCCCCATACTGGCCAGTGCCAAAAAACAAAAACAAAAACAAAGGGTTGGATAGTTAACTCAATTGGTTAGAGCATTGTGTTCAGATCCCCATACTGGCCAGACACACACACACACACACACACAAAAAAAAGAATGGCTTGGTCCATTCATGCAGTAATGGGTGTGGTTCTGAGGCTCTGATGGCTGTTTAAGGGAGTGAGTGAGAAGGTTAGCACTCTTGCTCAGCCCATTATGCCATGTATCACGCTGGTTGCCACGGGACCCTGTAGAGAGTTTCTACCCAAAAGAAGGCCTTCACCAGATGCACCCCCTGGACTGTGGACTTCCCAGCCTCCAAAACTGTAAGAAAAAATTTCATTTTTTAATAAATTACCCAGTTTCAGTTACTCTGTTATAAGCTACAGGAAACAGACTAATACAGTGCCCAGTATATTTTGATGAAAGGAAGGAAGAATTTATATGACTTGTTTAAGATTAACAAGATAGTAAGTGACACGAGATTGAAATTAGGTCTAATCCTGACACACCACATGGACCCCTGAGCTCTTTCCACGGGAGGATCATGCTCTTGAGGTTAACATGAAATCTGTCTCCCTGTATTTTACCCAACTCAGCCTCAGTGCCTTTTGATACAGGCTCCTCCTGTGTGGTTTTCTGTGACCACGGGGGTTGCTGGGGCTTTTCTTACTTGTTAGGCTTGGGTGATGACTTTGTTGAAACAGTCTGAGGGCTTTGACCCTGCCTTCCTGTTGCCACATTGGCTTCTTGGGAAGAACTCCAGAAACCAGGTGACTAACAGACAATTTCCTGGACTTTCCACCTATAGTCCTTGCCTCACCCAAGTTCCCTTTGATCCTGCATCCTTTATCCTAGTGTCCTGAGGGCAGAAATCTGTCTGATATGAATTGAGGTAAGCTCTTCTCCAGAGCTCCAACCCATTTCCTGTGTTGAGTACTCCTACTTCTTTTACTGCCAGTGCTGTGGGCCAGAGTGAGTGGCAATGTTCTTGGGCTACACAATTGTACAGGGACTCAATGCCAGAGCTGCACCCAGACCTCGTGGTCTCTCTTCTCTCTGTTCAGTTGATATGCCTGGAAATTCTAAGCCAAAACACATTTCAGAAAAGTCTTTCTTCAACCTTCTTCTGAATCCATTTGTTCATTTATTCACTCAGAAACAAGCAAGTGAATATGTAAGCAGGCATTTGCTGAATGCCTATTTTATTTCCAGGCCAGGCCACCTCTTTTCCTGGGAGAGTCCCAGCTTCCATTCTTAATTGATGCTAGTGTGCCTTTCCTGAGGAGTAAATCAACTCTGTTACCAACTGCCCAGAAGACCCTGGAGAGGGACCTAAGCCTGCTGAGCTCTGGAGAGCTGGATCTCAGAGGTGCCGTCGAATGCTAACATTTAAGATTTCAGCTTTTGAGAGCTGCACAGTTTGTAGACTCCACAGGTTTGGGCTCTTCCCTCTGACTCTAGCTATCCTTTTCAATTGCCTTTTGCACTCACGATAAACAAATCAGAACCTTTTGGATAACTGGCTGTCAGTGAGCTAAGTAGCTGATCTTTCTGCAGCATTCAGCAAATGTTGATGGAGTGCCTTGACAGGTGGGGTGGTGGGTAGAACTTGGATAGGAGTCAGAGAGTCTGTGTTCTGGTGCCATCTTGTTTCTTTCCTATCCTGGGCTTTGGTTTTCCCAATCATAGCTCTGGTGTTCTGTGATAGTAAGTGAACTTACCTTGAGCCACTTAAGAAGGTTTTTCAAGAGGGTCAGATGCAGGTAAAGGCAGGAAGCTTGTATTCATGGAGTCTGGGGGCAAGGTGGTATCTCTGCCCTCTGCCCTTGAGGACTCTCGGGATTGGGTAGCAGTTCTGATTGGCTGAAAGAGGCCGTTCCTCAGAAGGGCAGCTTAGAGTGAGGGAAGCCCCTAGGTTGAGTGGAGGCACAGCTGTGTCTGCTCTGGAAATCCCAGTGTCATTCTCCCTTACTCCCTATCCTAGTGCCTGTGTGCCCTCCTCCTCCATTGCTGTCCCTCACCCAACTGTAGGACATTCTGAACTAAGATAGGCTTTGGCTTTTTCAGAGACAATTGCTTGAAAACAAAGAAAAAACAGCAAACCCAAATTAAGAAAATACAGAAAGGGCCAGCCCGTGGCTCACTTGGGAGAGCTTGGTGCTGACAACACCAAGTCAAGGGTTAAGATCCCCTTACTGGTCATCTTTTAAAAAAAAAAAAAAAAAAAAAAAAAAAAAAAAAAAAAAGACTAAGTACAATTAATTTAACTTACAGGTACAGATAAAATTATAATAATAAACACAGAATGCTTTTAAAAATCTATTGTACAATTTTGCAGGATGGAAAAGTTCTGAAGATTGAGTGTACAACAATGTAAATATACTTTAACACTACTGAACTGTACATTTTAAAATGGTTAAGAAGGTCAATTTAATATGTGTGTTTTTCCACACACACACACACACACACACACACACACACACACACACACACACTATGAAAAGAAAAAAAATAATAGGTCTTAGAAAATTTAAACAAATAAATTACATACCTTTTTTCCTTAGGGGGAAAATGCTATTAGGTGTGTAACAATAAACTACAAGGAAAGTATGCAAAATTTGGAATTTCTTTTTGGAGCATGGAATTGGTTATCCATTGTAATTAACTGTGGTAGTAAATAGTCTTTAATCTAAAAGTAAGGGCTGGCTGGTTAGCTCAGTTGGTAGAACATGGTGCTGATAATACCAAGGTCAATAGTTCAGATGCCCGTACCAGCCATCTGCCCCCCCAAAAAAGGGGGGGCTTAATCTAAAAGAAGTATATAATCATTAAGGAAAATTTGAGTACAAAACAGTAGGCAAAAGAAAATAATCATTTATAATCCCACTACCAGAACATCACCAGTGTGAACATTCTGATATAGTTCCTTCTGATCTTTTTTCTTTGTGTAGATTTAGGCTCATCTTTACATATGGTGCTAATGATACTGCATCCAGTCTTGTACCCTGCTTTTGATACTTAATGTTGTATCTTAAGCATCAGTTGACTGACTATCTAGTAATACCTTGAGTGTGTACCATAATTTATTTAGGCATTCTCTTATTGGTGGACTTTTATGCTTATTTCCATTTCTTTGCATGTTTTTTTTTTAACTATTTTTTTTAATAGTGGATATGTATTGTAATATTTATACATAAAACAAAGTTTCCCATTTTAACCATTTGAAGTGTTCGATTCAGTGCATTAATTACATTCACAGTGTTGTACAACCATCATCACTATCTAGTTCCTAAATTTTTCATCATCCCAAACAAAAACTCTGTCCATTAAGCAGTAACGCCCCATTACCTCCTCCTCCCAGGCCCTGGTTACCTCCACTCTACTTTTCATCTCTGTGAATCTGCCTATTATAGATATTACATATAAGTGAAATCATATAACATTTGTTCTTTGCTATCTGGCTTTTTCACTTAGCATAGTGTTTTCAAGGTTCACCTTTGTGTAGCATATATCAAAACTTCATTCCTTTTTATGGATGAATAATATTCTGTTTGTATGTGTATACCACATTTTGTTTATCCGTTCATCTGTTGATGGACAGTGAGGTCGTTTCCATTTTTTGGCTATTAGGAATAATGCTCCTGTGAACGTTGGCATCCCTGTTTTCATTTCTTTTAGGTACATGCTGAGGAGCGAAATTGCCGGGTCATATGGTAATTCTATGTTTATCTTTTTGAGGAAATGCCAAACTCTTTAATTATAATACTTTAATTATGAGTAATGCTTAAACAAACATCTGTATGCATGAAGCTTTTTTGACATTTCCACTTATTTCTTTAAATTCCTTTAGTGAAAATAATGGGTCAAAGCGTATGACAGTTTGAGGCATTATGCCAAGTGCTATCCAAAAGGATTGAACCTCTTTTGCTGCTGCCACAAATGTCTGAGAATGCCCTTGTCACCAAACCAAGATTGCATTCAATATTTCACTGTTCTAAATGTTGGAGAATAACGTTGTTCATCTCTTATGGAACCATAGTCTGGTCACAGAATGGCTTACATGACATAGCTTCTGATCACCAGCCCTGAGTCCTTCTCCCTTCCATTCTCCCTGTCCTTGATGCTAACCCAGCCCAGTCTTCAGGTCCTGTTACATCTAACTTCCCAACTTATCTCTGGTCTATCCCTTTTCTTCCATCTGCCCAGCAAGATGAGATTGATTTGGCTTATAAAAGATGTCCACTTCGCCTCCTCTCCAGAAGACTTAAGGCTTCTGTGGTGACTTCCCACTTTGGCTGATTCTCACAGCTTTTCCTGTCTTTTCCTCCCGTTCTTCTCCAGTTCTACAGCGAGTCGGGCATGCCTACCAAACACCTTTCGGACAGCGTGTGTGCTGTGTGTGGGCAGCAGATCTTTGTGGACGTCAGTGAAGAGGGCATCATCGAGAACACATATAGGCTGTCCTGCAATCACGTGTATCCTGCCTTGAGCTCCTGGGCCACATCTCTCCTGGGACCTGCATGCTCCAGTTAGGGAGGGAAGGAGGTAGTTTTGATCTGGGGCATGCTGTCTAGACCTTTGAGTGTAGGAGAGCCATAAGAGGGCAAAAACTGCAGCCTTCCTCGCCCTTTCACACAGATTGGACCCACCCTTATGTCAACAGTGGTTATCACCTGGCTAGATCTGAGAGCAGCCTGAGGCTGCACTAGCTGACCCAGGATTGGACCCTCTGACAGGGTCCCTCTGTGTAGAATCAAAACCCCTGTTCTGAATAACACTTCCAGGATTCAGTGTGTATTTACTTAGCTCCCATTCTGTGCCTATGGTGGGAGATCCATGTGTTAGCTCCATTTTGCCCTATAACAGCCCTGTAAGATAGGGATCATTATCCTCACTTTACATGGGAGGAACAGGCTCAGAGAGAAAGGACATGCCCAAGATCACAGAGCTGAGAAGAAGTGAGGCTAGGATTGCAGCCTTTCTCCAGAGCTGGTACACAGGCACCTGGAAGACTGGCACAGGGCTGGTGTACCATCCTGGCTTTCCACCATTTCCCTTGACCATGGTGCTCAGATTCCATGAGTTCTGCATCCGTGGCTGGTGCATTGTGGGAAAAAAGCAGACGTGTCCCTACTGTAAAGAGAAGGTAGACCTCAAGAGGATGTTCAGCAATCCGTATCCTTTGTTTGAGTCCTTGCTGGGAGTGGGTATTGGGAAGAAAACACTGACTAGTGTTATCCTGCGGTTGGGGCCCCCCCCCAGGGCCCTCCCTCCTGCCCCCAACCTGGAACATGTCCACCATTCTATTTGGCTTCCGTGCTAGGGAAGTTGGGGGTGGAACATGGGGCAGCTTCCCACCTTAATTCTGTATCCCTCAAGGGTAAATTGATAGTAATAGCATCTACTAGTTACTGCTTGCTTGCCTGCTGTGTGCCTGGCACTGTGTTAAGTGCTTTACTTGTATTAGCTCATTTGATTCTCCCGCAGCTTTATGAGCTGAATAATATTATCCGTACTTTACAAGTGAAATGTTAGAGAGGTTGAATAACTTGTTCAAGACTATGTAATTAATAAGTGATACCTTACCTATGACATGCAGTGCTAGAGACCAGCTCTGTGCCAGTGAAGGGCCTGCAAGAAACAGGGATAGCTGAGGGAACCTCATGTCTCCGTCTATTTTCAATGTAGGACCTGTGCTCCTCCGAGCTGCCACTTCCTACCCAACCAACTCTCCCCATTTTGCCTTCACCCTCCTTTTCCTCCTCACAGCCTGTCAATTGGAAAGTGCCCAGCCACTTCTCTGGCCCCACCTTCACTTCCCCTGGGGTCCAGGGACCCAGCTTTCTCCCCTCTGTTCTCCCAGCTGCCTTTTCTGTCTGCTCCATCATTCTCTGTTCTCTCTTCCCTGTACACTAGCTGAGCTACGTGGGAAACACTGTTCCTAGCACACTCCTACAGCCACTGAACAGGAGACTCTGAACTATCCCCTTTCAGGTTCCCTGCTAGGTTCTTCTAGGGCCCAGTTCAGGAACAATTAAGTAACTCCATGGCCAAACTGAGGTGTGCGGCTTCCCTTAGCTCAGGACCTGGGCTGAGCTGATCTTTCTGATGCCTTTGAAGTGGTTCCCCCACAGTTTCATGAACCTCTCCGTGTGCTTTCCCCAGAGCTGGGCTTTCTAGGCCCCCTCTCCACATCTCTCATCCAACATTTAGATGTAAAACAAAAGGAAGGAAATTCATCTCCAGGGCCGCTTGGCCTCACTGGGGTGTTTAGTGCACCTGGATGGGGCCTTCTTGAGAACCTCTGCCAGGGGTTATCCCCTTACGATTAGCCTCCTGGTCCGTGCTCCCTTCTGGCTCTGTCCTTAGACACAACCCCTTTTTTGACCTAGAAAACCTTGAATTTTGGACATTAGAAGAACCTTTGGGATTACCTTATCTCACTCCCAGCCTTGTTGCAGCCATTGTCACATATACATTTACAGCAGCCTTAGGCTATGTTTACTCACACTGGTAGTCCCATCTTAGAGACAGTGTCACACTGGAGGCCCTCCCTGCATGTTGGTATGGAGAGCTATGCCTCACCTCTCCACCTCTCTCTCATGTCAGTCCTATCTTCCACACCAATCCCCTCTGACCTCCTTACCCCATTCTCTGTGTTCAGCCCTTCACTCCAACATGGGGAGTTGAGGAGAGGCTAGGTGGGCCCTTCTGGAAAGCAGCTTCCTTTCCTCTAGGCTGTGGAGTAGTTGGAAAGTGTGGGCAGACCCAGAGAGGACCTGGGAAACCCCTCCCACTCATGCTAGCTCAACTGTGCAGCTCTTACACATAGCCTCTTTTCTTTAATATACTGACAGCTGGGAGAGGCCTCATGTCATGTATGGGCAACTGCTGGATTGGCTTCGATACTTAGTAGCCTGGCAGCCTGTCATCATTGGCCTGGTGCAAGGCATCAATTACATCCTGGGTCTGGAATAGCAGGAGGAGCGTCAGTGAAGAACCCACCCCACCCGCCATGGACCTCAGGGCACTCTTCTTCCTGCCCACAAAAACCTCCTGGGTGGGAAAGACTCAAAGGGGCGCTTGGGCCACTCAGGACCCTTCCGGCTGTGTCCGGGCTGGGGAGGGAGATGATGGAGAGCCAGCCAGTGGGGCTGTCAGCAGTGGGGGGCTTTTTAAAAGAAAACTATTTTGATGAATATATTTAAAAACCTTTTTTATTGTGCAGCATAGGAATTGCCCCCCTCCAGGCCTCATCCTCCCTGCTTGAGCAGGGTGGCAGCAGAGCTGTGAAAGTTTGGGGTTAAAGGAAACGTTTCACCTCAGGCCGAGAGCACTGGTGGGTTGTAAGGTAGCTGAGACCTCAGCCCACATACTCCCCTTCCCTCTGTGGGGGGGAGCCCGTCTGTGGGGCTCAAGCCTGGTACACTCAGTGTAGAAGAGCTAAAGAGCTCAGACTGGTGCCATAGGTGAACACTGAAGGGTGGGGTGTCTCCCCTCCCCTGCCGTCTGGGACACAGGATGGGTATTGTGTCTGACTGTCTCCCCCTGCCCAGGAGCTATAGGCTGGATAAGGCAAGTGAAACCTCATCTGTGCCACTTCCAACAAGGGAAGTTCAGGGGCCTTGGAATTCATTGAAGATTTGGGACAACTGGAACAACCAGCAACCTGGGTAACCTGCCCCTGGGCAGGGCTGTAGTCAGCCGAGAATAGATGCCATCTATATATAGTTGGGCCATGGGGGCTACTGTTGGCAGCAGTGATTGTGGGCCCCTTGTGCAAGCTGACCCTTCAGCCCAGGAGTGGTGACATGCGCCAAATACCACTGCCACATCACTTCCTTCCTGAAAGCCTGAGTGAGTGTGTGTATGCGCATGCATGTACGTGTGTGTGTGCATGCGGGTGGCAGAAGGACTATGACAAATGTCAACTTCTCCATGTTGTCAGATAATGTGCCCTTGAAGCTGGCAGGGGATTCCCAGCCCAGGGAATATCCCTACATGAGCTTCGTCATTCAAGCGTCCTGCCTGGGCCTGACAAAAGGAGTGGTGGGTAGGTGGGAAGAGGGATAAGGCCTAGGTGAGTATGATTCTGAAAAGGTGCTTCCAGGCAGGACCCAGCCCTGGTCCTAGGAGTTTTGGAGAAAGTGGGAGGGCATACATGGGCCTTCGGCTCTGGATGTCTAGGGAATATGGCCCAATAGGGCCTGCCCCTTCAAGGTCAGCAGGAATCAAGCAGGATCTTGTCACTCCCATCTGAATAAAGCTCCATGAGCTGGGTTGGAAAACTGTACATCCATCTTGCTTTTCGTCTTCCCATCACTGTCCTGCCATCCTCAGGGAGTCTTGTCTTTACTGCCCCTATCTGAGAGCTGGGGTCTGGGGGTGGTTGGCCCTGCTTTTCCTCTATTCCTCTCCCAACATCCCTGGGAGTGGTGGAAAGTTGGGCTCCTGTCCTGTGGCATAAGGGGCCCTGGGGCATCACTGGGTCTCCTTTCAGACTGAGGTGGCTCTCCACCCTAACTGCCTGTGGCCAGTGCCCTGCCACCACCTGCCCTCCTCAGGGCCACTCTCAACCTTGGTTTCTTTCGCCCAGCTGTAGCTTCCTGTGGTACCCACTGCTCATGCTGCCGTAGGACCATCCTTAGGGGTATGGGGACTGGTCAAAGTGACCAGGGATCACACTTTTTACTTTTGTCCCCCCTACTGCCACATCAGGTTCATGTGAGAAACTGAGGTCAGCTGAGGGGGCCCAAGGCTCTCTTTCCATACTTAACAGTCTGAGTCCCATAACCTCCCAGTGGCCCAACTCTGTTCTTGGTTACACTCTAAGATAGAGTCCTATCTCCTCTCCCTGCCATCCCCCACCTGTGTGCCAGTGGACTGTGTCTCTCACAAACCCTAGGCAGCCTTGACTACTAGCTCCTGGACATACTGGTGCTCCTGGAAAGAAATTTCCCCTGAGTCTTGCAGCCTAAGAGCCTCTTGGGCAGGAGGTAAGAGAGAAACTGAGAAGAGGAGAAATGTGAGCTAAATACCTAGAGAAGAGGATGTGACTTTGTCTCCTATGTCTAAATTAGGAATATGAATCTGGTTTTTCCACACAAAAAAATTAGGGATCACAGCTGGCTCTGTTCCTGATGCATCCTCTAAACCCAATTCCATCTCCTTGCTCCCTGGCTCTATTATCAGCTCTCCCATCCTCCTGGTCACAGAAATCACAAACCTCAGACACGCAACTCTGGTCAACACATGGTATACGCATGCATTGGATCCCCCAGCCCTGGGCTTTCTGCTTCCAGATACTTGCACAGCCCTGAAAATGAGGGCCTCCTTAGAGTTTGCATCCTAGGTGCCTCACTTGCCTCACCCTAGTCCTGGCCCTGCCCCAGCGCATTTGTCCCGTCAGTGACCAGATTAACATATTGATAGCCTCTCCTGCTGCTGGAGTCAGGGCTGGACCATGCTGCCTCTTCCCCGGGAAGTGCCCTCCCCTCCTCTTGGGGCCAGCTCTCTAGAGCTTGTATTCCAAGTTCTCAGTGTGGCTGTGAGAGTTTCTGTGCACAGGGCAGGAGGTGCTCTTGATATGTGTCCCGTGGCGTGGCTCATGTGAGCTAGACACAGCTGGACTGGGCCTTGGAGCTCCCAGAAGGGAGCTTCTGAAAAGTGAGGCCTTTTAGGGACTTCTCAGGAGCCAGGTTGGGGGAATCTAGATTTACTGGTGAACCTAGGCCTGTAGCTCTGGCCAGAGGGGCTAGGATGAAAAAAGTGAGGAGGAGGTGTGGGTGTGGCGTGACACAGCGACCCTGGGGATGGTGTTTGGGTCAGTGGGGAGCCTGAGAAAGGCCAGGATGTGGATTGTGGATGAGCTGGTATGGCACTGAGCCTGAAATGGTCAAAATTATCCAACCTGAGGTCCCCAGTGCCTGGGAAGGTTATCCTCTTGAGTGTCTGTGTGAATGTGAAGAGGAAGCAGAGGCCTGCTTATACGGACGTGGAGGCCGGGTCTGAAGAATGGATGTGGACACCAAAGTCCTGACCCTTGGCCAGGACAGGAAAATTGATCTGTGAGAGACCCTCCTCTAGTTCATACCCTTGGTGACCCTGGGAGGGGTGGGGGGTTTAAAGATCCCAGTCTGATAGAATCTGGAGAGTAGGGGGCTTGGGAGTTAACAGGAAGGTTTCTGGCCACTGTGAGCTTTGGCTCAAGAAGAGGTGCAGCAGCTGCCTTCTGTTAGTGCCTACTGTGGATTCCCCAGTTAGAATTAAAGTGAAAGTGAAATAGAGAGTGGTGGGCAGTACTTTCCCAGAAGGATTTCACTGCATCCTGCCTTTCCCAGAACCAGCTTGGACAGTGGAGTGAGCATTGCCTCTCTATGACTAGGTAAGTTCCTGGTCCCTCTTGGGTCTCAGTTTCTCTATACCTAATGAAGAGGTGTGTTTGGATTAGATAACCGTCATACTATTAATGGTAATAAGAGCTAGGGTGGGGGAAGATTGTCACTAGATGATCTCCCAGCTTTGTTTCTAAGTGCTGAAAGGGCCTATGCTAGATGCCTGTTCTCTAGGAGTTATCAATTGGGATGGAAGGACAGTATCAAACTATAGAGGGGCTGTGGAGTTGAAACGAAAGAGCACCACACACATGTCTGGGATCTAGGTGAGCTTCTGAGAAAATGTGGGAGAAGTAGGTCATCATTCTCTCCTCCCCCAACTTTCCCCAGAGAGGAGGAAGTGGTCACAGATATATAGAGCCAGGCTCACCAGTTCCTGACACATGCATCATGACCATGAGACAGAACTGGACACCAGGTGGGGCATGGGGCTATGCATGGGCAGGTGGGGTGGGGTCTGTGAACAGAACGGAGCAGTGTGGCTAACCCTGAGCCTTCACCCCCAGGTGGACTCCACCACCTATCCAGATGCTATGGCTCTGTCTCTGTTCCAAAGCTGTTCTGTGCTCCATTTAAAAGGGCTAAGGGGTGGGGGCTGAGGGGCCCTTCTACTCCCTCTGATTCCCTGGCCAGAGCCCAGGAAGATCTGGGCTGGAGTTACATCCTTAATCAGGCAGCAACTCCAACTCTAGTCAAGGTGGGAGCCAGGATGCATTACCAGGCAGCTGCTGACTTCTGTGACTCTCCTTTCCTCAGATCCCAGTCCACTGTGGGTCCTGTTCCTGTGTGCCCACATCGTCACTCTCCTGACAAGAGCCACACCTCTACCTCAGCCCATCACAGCTGCCACTGCCTCAGCTGGGAATGCCAAGGACCCCTGCCCCTTCCAGCCCCCAGTGCTCCCAGCAGCTAAGTGGTGCCCAGCATTGGAGGTGACCTGGCCAGAAGTGGAAGTGCCATTGAGTAAGGAGCAATTATGATGGGGGTCCAGGAGGGCACAGGGGTCAGAGGGCAGGGTATGGGCACAGAGGGTTGAAGAGTTGGGTTGACTCCTGAGTGCCCCTCTCTTGGTGCCACCTTATGCCAGGTACCGCCAGCCAGGCCAGCTTGGCCAAGTGCTCACCATTCTTCCTCCACAACCCAGCAGCGTGCATGGGTGTGGGCTCAGGGCTCAGCTCCCAAGATACCCCTTATCAAAAGCAACAGAGAGAGCTCAGAAGGAATGGTCAGAGGATCTCCAGGAGCCTTGATCACAATTTACTATATAGCCCAGCCCCTCCTCCCGGATTCTGCTTGTCCTCTGGTCCTCAGAGGGGCAGCAGCCTGCTAGAGCTGCCTCCTTGGCCTGGGCTCCTGCAGTAACAGAGGTGGGCACCAGAAAAGGTCCTCCTGAGGAAACAGGCTCAGAAGAGGAGTCAGCACATGAGCCAAGGACTCTTCCCCACAGTTCCCATGCTCAGACCCAGGGCCTGTCTTGTGGACAATTGCACTTCCCTTTTAACGGACTTTCCTGCCTAATGATGTACACAGCAGTACTCCAGGTTCCTGATTCTGGGGACTGCGGGGAGGTGGCAGGGTGGGCAGGGCAGAGCCTGGCAGAGGGGAGGGCCTGCTGTATGGAAGGGCTAACAGCTGTATGTGTCCCTAGATGGAACGCTGACCTTGTCCTGTACTGCCTGCAGCCGCTTCCCCTACTTCAGTATTCTCTACTGGCTAGGCAATGGTTCCTTCATCGAGCACCTCCCAGGCCGGCTGTGGGAAGGCAACACCAGGTGAGGGTTGCAGCAGTTACACTGGCCGGCGGGAGGGAGGTCTCCTTCTGTGGCTCTCTCATGACCTTTCCCTCCCCTCTGCGCCAGCCGGGAGCATGGGAGCACAAGCACCCGATTGTGGAGGGCCTTGGTGCTGGAGAAGCTGAGCCCCACCTTGCGCAGCACCAACTTCTCCTGTGTGTTCGTGGACCCTGAACAAGTTGTCCAGCATCACATCATCCTGGCCCAGCTCTGGGTAAGGAACCTGAGGGAAGGCCTCCAGGGACAGGAGCTCTGCTTCTGTGTGTGGAGGAAAGGGTGGGCTCTGCCAGAGCAGCCTCCAAGCTAATGCCCACCATTCCCCAAGGTCAGCTTGAGGTGGAGACAAAAAGGAACTTAGGAGCCGGGCATGGGAGGCATCGCCTGGAGGAAGGTGACAAGAGATGTCCCTCCATTCCTTGGCTCTGATCCTTGTCTGCCTTTATATCCCCAGGCTGGGCTGAAGACAGTCTTGCCCCCCACTCAAGCCCCACCCTCCAGCCAAAGCCCAGGGCCAGCAACAGCACCACCTTGACCAGAGCCTGAGAACTACCTACCTGGAATGTGAACGGTCTCTGCGCACAGGCTGTGCAGGCGAGCAGCTCATCCTCCCTGACCACTCCCTGCTGTCCCCTCCTCCTCTGCTTTAGTTCTCCCCTCGCACCAATTCAGACTCCCTTCAGATGAGACTAGAAAATCACTACTGTTTCCTTAATGCTTCCTCCTCCTGCACCTTTGCTCATTTGGTCCCCTCTTCCTCACCATCTCAGCAGGTGAATTCTGCAGCCTGGCTGAAACGCCACCTCTTCAGAGAAGTCCACACTCTGCACTGACTGACTTCATGTTGTTTTCTTTTCTTTTCACTCTAATGGACTATACCAGGGAAAGGAAGAGGGCAGTGACTACTTCCGATCCATAACTGTATCTGTCATACCTAGCAGGGCCCACAATGGGTCCTCATAAAGTACTGTTCAGTGGAAGCGTTTTGACATCTGCTCAGTCATTTAGGCCTCAGTTCACTCACAGGAACTATGCCTGTCCCAGGAGAGAGTTATGGGAAGAGAGGGACTGCCATTGGCAAGCTAAAGACAAAACCAGACTCAGGGGAACACAGGCCAGAAATCGAGTATGGGAAGCTCCTGGAGAAAATGTGTTCCCAAGAGGAAGGAATGGATGAAAGAAGGGAAGTGTCTGGAAGACTCCGCAGGGACAAAGGTAGGTACTGAAGAGCCCAGAGATCCCTCTTTTTCTCACACAGATCAAGGCAGCTCACTACTCAAGGGAGAAAAATAGACTTTATTTACAAGTAATAACATTTAGAAAAGATCCATCCCTGGCCCTTAAAAACCTTCCCATCACTCCAAATTCCATCCCAGTGCAAGTCTGGGGAAGGTGGGGTGTGGTCTGTTGCTGAAGTTCCCCCCCCCACCCACAAAGACACAGAGCCCATCTATCCTAGAAAAGAGCATCCTCTGGGCACCTATGCCCTTGGATGGATGGGAGCACCTGGGTGTGGGTGCTCCCACCTGGCCATGCCCAGTCCTGGACTTCAAGAGCAAGGGTCCCTGCTAGGCCCAGCCACCAGGAGAAGCAGGAAGCAGGGCCTGCTCCTCCAATGGTCCCTTCTAGATCCAGAGGCTGAGTTCAGGAAGACTGCCTGGGCCCGAGGACCCAGCCACTCAAAGCCAGCCTCAAATCTGGCTGTGATGAAGTGACTTTGCTCTAAGAAAAAATCAGGAGGCAAGGTAGAGCACCCACACTGTCCAAGTTCCAGGCCTCCTGGGCCAGCTCTGAGAAGGTGTCTAGAGAAGATGCTGAAGGTCCAGGCGCCAAGGTACAGGCAGGCATCACTGTCTCTAGGGGTTTGGCCACCATTGGCCTGGGAGCTGAGAGAAGGCACTGAGAGGGACAGTAGAGGAGAAGGACCAGGCGAGGTCAGCCACAGGGACACAGGTGGGGCCACTCACTGGTACCAGCCCTTTAGTGCTTTGCCTGAAAGAGACAGACACACAGTCACGGTGCCAGATATTATTCATGATGCCAGCCTGCTTCCTGCTCCCACACACACCTGGGAGGGATCCCCTGCTTTGTGAGCCCTGGACACATCTAGCTCTGGGTTACCAGTTGCTGGCTGTGCCTAAGAAGCTCTGGGTGTTCTCAGTGGGAATAGGGACATCTATCTCTTCTCTTCAAGAATGAACCGCTAACTAGGACAGGGGACACCTTCTCTTAACCCCCTCCCAACCTCCAGTGGCCTAGCTTAGCCCTACCTTGGATGCCACCCTATGGGCTGGTCTGGGGGAGGTGCCCATACTCTCATCAGATTCCCTCCCCACTCCCAGCCAGTGCCTCCACCTTGCCCTTGGCCCGAGGGATGGCAGTGGCAGCAGTGAAGGCAGCACCAGTGGCAGTGCTGGCTGTGGTGGTAGCAATGCGTGGAGAGCGGCGGGTTCCACTGCGGGTGTTGGGGGAGGCCTTGGATGGGGCCTTCTTTGAGGCCCCCCGCCGCCGAAGGCTGTTCCCCAGCTTCTTGGGCGTGTTGAGGATGCTGAAGGCCATTGACTGGCGCCGGTCAGCCTGTGGGGGAGGGTCTGTCAGACTGGAAAATCCACCGCTGCATTCCCAGGCCAGCCTGCTGCCCCAGTAGGGCCTCCCCTCAGCCCCCTTTACCCCCAGGCTAACCTGCTTAACAACAGCTGGAGCCACTTTCTTCTGGGCCTCACTAATGCTCTGTTTACGCCCTTCGTGTCGGTCCCGGGGAGTCATGGGGCGTGGGAAACAGCTGGTGGCCTTCTTTGACTACGAGGAAGAACACAGGCAGACAGTGGCAAGACAACACATCCCAAGCCAAGTGAACCTTGCAAGTCATCTTGTCCAACCTGCTCCCCTCCCCACCTCTGAGCCAGAGGCCTCCTTTCCCACCAGTCCCCATCCATGCATTAGGCCCTTGGATAGAAGGCTGCTCTTAAATCCACTTTTCAAACTTGGTGAGCTGGGCCTGACCTGGGCACAGTGCTAGGTAGAACAAAGCACAGGAGCCAAAGTCGCCTACCTCGGGGGTGTCAGGGCCCTGGTGGGGCTCTGAGGAGACCCGTTTGCGCTGCTGCCGGGTGGTGATGCCAGTGCCTTCAGCTATCTGGGTTGGCTGCATGCTGGCTCGGCGCAGGGTCTCCTGGGGGTCTCCGGTTTTCATCTCCTCATCCGTGATGGTGCCCAGGCTCAGGGAAGGCTGCCCGGGGTGGAAGAAGCAGTCAGCAGACCCCAGTTATATGGAGGAGGAACAAGAACTGGGGCTTCCCCAGAACTCTCTCCACTTGCCTGGAGCAGCTGGATCCTTCCTACCTCACAAGGCCCCCGCCTTCCAGTTCTCTTCCCAACCTACAACCTGGACAAATGGCCCCACGAAGAGCAGTCCCAAGCAGACTCCTCTCAGCTCTTGCCCACCCACAGTGACATCACCCTCAGCTCCCCACTGCTGGCTCTTCCATCTGGAAGCATGAGAAAGTCACCCTCCTCAGCAGGTGGCACTAGGGTGGGAGGCCCAGCACAGTGACCCTAGGGCTCACCCTGGACTCCAGAGGATAGCAGGTCTTCAAGTGTGGGGGGCATACTCGGTTGCGCTGCTGCAACTCTGCAATGCGGTTCCAATCATCCAGCTGCTCAGGCTCATCCTGGCAAGTGCCCATGTAGAAGCTGTTCCTTCCTGTGGAGGGCAGGGAAGTTGCAGCAAATGGGGCTAGAGTCAGCAGGTTGCCCACTGGCCCTGACGTCTCACCAGCCTCCCACCAACCCCATGGGCTTCAAGTCCAGTACACCAGAGTCCGGCTGTGATGCAGGTACAGGAGTGGAGCACATGGTCCACCTCTACCATGGGGGCTTGCCCACTGCTGTCTCCCTGGGGAGATAAGAGGTCACATGCAAAGACTGACTACATCTTATTTATCTGCTAAGGCTTGGTGACCAAGAGAAACTAATTAAGGGCCTGGAATTGATACCCAGTGGGTCCCTGGAGCCCAAAGGGCAAGAGCCTCCAAGAAGAGTCTGGCCAGCCTGGCCCTTTCAGCAGCCCATCACCCCCCAAGAAGGGGCCTGGATGACTCCCAGCGCAGAAGTGTCACTGTCCTGCTGGGAATCCTAGGCCCCTTATGTGAGCATCCGTGGTTCATTCTGGCTGAGATTACTACAGCACAGCCCCTAGATGGACAGGCAAGGCCCTGAGACTGCAGGGAGGAGGAGCACATAGTGCTGATGCTGGCGCTGGAAGGTAGCAAGAAGTCCAGCCTTGGATTTGTAAAAGCTTGCTTCTTCCCTATGCCAGGATCCACTTCCAGTCTAATTTTGGGGTGTGGTAATTCCCTGCAGTCTTCTCACCTGGAGGGGCCCCACTGGATACCCCAGCCTGGGAGCGACGAGCAGAGCTGCGAGTGGTAGGCCGGTAGCCAGGAAGGCTGAGCAGAGCTGAGTTGCCATCATCGGGAGAGCCTAGGCGGGCCAGGGACTGGGTAGAGGAGGTGGCTCGCAGGCTGGCCTGGGAAGCAGGTGCAGACTGCGTGCTGTAGAAAGATGAATTGGCGCTGTCTGGCTCCTCCACATCTAGCTTCTGGAAGAGAGAATGAATCTGCTGCAGTGGAATGGGACTGGACACTATGAGAAAGTCTCCCATTGCCCTCCTGAAGCCCCCACATCCCAGGACATGTCTGCACGTGTCCCACACTGTTTTGCAAGGGTCCTTAGCTTGCACACCTTCAAGAAATGGGCCTTGTTGCCAGAAGCCCTCACAAAGTGCTGAGGTTGTTGAGATACTTTTGTATCCACTTTTTCATTGTCTATTAACGATACTTTGAAGGAGGGAAGGCAGAGTGTTCTGAGCCTATTTTAGAGGTGAGATACAAAGAAATGAAGTGACTAGCCCCCAATCATATAGCTAAGAAAGTGGCAGAGCTGGGGCTGGAACCTGTCTCCTGAGCTATACAGTCACGCTCATTCCACAGCCTCTGCTGTCCCTCAGAGTAAGCTTCCCAAGGCCCCAACCATCTTCTATAACTTCTCCAGCTTCTTGGTAGCAGAGGGCAGCCCACACATAGAGGTCCTCCCTGCTGCACCAGAGATACCTCTCTTCTCCCCAACCTCCTCCTTGAGATGTGGAAGCAAGAGCCCACAGCCTGGTAAGCAGGCCACTGGGGGGTACTGGGAGGCCCAGGATGCGTTGCAACTTCCTGTATTCTCTCCCTTCAGCCTGCACAGGTTCAGTGCTACACATGGAGGGGACGCTAGCCTTAAGAGTCAGGAGACAGGGATGGAATTTCGGCCCTGCCCTTTTCTACAGAGGAGGTCCTAAGCAAGTCACTGCCCTTCTCAAGATCTCAGCTTTCTTATATGGACTGCTACTGACTGAGGACCCCTTGAGAGGAAGTGAGCATTACTGGCCTGCAGCCTCACTCCCAATAGCCTGACCTTGGTCATGGTGATGTTGATGATTTGCGTGGTGCGCCGACGAGCAGAGCGGGTCTTACGGCCCGAGTCCAGGAAGACGTCCCCCAGGGAGTCCAGGCTGCTCTCCAGGGGAGCCTGACCCCGAGCAGGGATGGGGGTGAAGTAGAGACTCTCCAGGGATTCTACCTTGGGGGGCAAGCGCTGGGAGATGGGTGAGGCTGGCTCTCCAGGGACGCTGGTGCCATCTGGTTGGGTACGAGGCAGCTTGCTGTGGAAAGGAAACCTGCTGAGGTGCGGTTCCTGGGGCTAGAAGACATTTTGTCCATCCCTTTATTCCAAAGTGACCATTTCCTACATTTATTATGAGCAGATGAGCTTAAGCTCCCTATCTTTCTGATTTTTCAGAGGCATCCAGGACAGCCCTTGACCTAGGCCCTCCTTTCAGTCTACTTCCATGGCTTCTACTACCTCCAAAATGGCAATTCCCAGATCTCTGCCGTGGCCCAGACCCTGCTCTCCAGACAAAGATATCCAATCTCCCCAGGCATCCCTGCATGCCCTCAGCTACTCCACAATGAACATCTCCCAAATGAAGCCCATTTGTCTGTTCTTCCCCTGCATCTCCACCCAGGTCCCCAAGCCATGAACCCGGGTACAATCCTACCTCCATCCCTGTCCTACTAAGCCAAAGCACCATGCCTCCTGAACAGCTGTCCTAACCCCACCCTCTCCCTGCTTATGTCCTTCCTTGGTCCACCTCACCTCCTCTCACCTAGACTTATGGTGTCTGAGAGAGGCAACAGAGTGGTGGCAAGCAAGGACTTGAGCCAGGCTGCCCAGGTTCAAACCCCAGCTCCACCACTGTGGGACTTTGGGCAAGTGATTGCCCCTCTGTGCCTCAATTTCATCTGTTGAAGGAGATATAATAGAACCCACCTCAGAGGGTTGTTGGGGGATAAATGAATTAGTTGCAACTGTTACAGCAGTGTCTGGCACATAGTAAGTGCAACATACATGTTTATTTAATAAAAGCAATAAATGTGTTTCTAGTCCTAATTTCTACACTGGCTGTCAGAATAATCTTTCCAAGATGCAAATCTAACCATGTACTCCTCAGTTTCAAAACATTCTGAGGTTCCTTGATGCCTTTAGGATCATGTCTAAACACCAGCCTCCAAGGGGACCTTGAGCCTTCCCAAACCTCACATTCCTGCCCAGCCAGGCTTTTTCCTCAGTCTTTGCTTGTGCAGTCTCCTCTGTCCACCTGGTGTACACACCTAAAGATTCTTTCAAGATCCAGCAGGAGCGACAGCCACCACAAAGCCTTTCCTGACCTCTTGCTTTTTTTTTTATTCCCACTGTGCCCTAAACAAACATCTGGCATAACACCTGTAATACTTTTTCTGTATTCCTCTCCTCTAAGAATAAACTTCCAGAGGGCAAAGGAACCACATCTTAGTTATCTCACTAGCCTCACTGCCCAGGATATAGCCTAATAAAGAGTAGGCCCTCAGTGAACAACAGACTCAGGGAGGAAAGGTGCCTCCTGACCTGGTGATACTGAGTGGAGTCCCCTCCTCACAGCTCAGATCCAAGCTGTCAATACTCGAGTCCAGCTGGGGCTTAGCCTGGGGCTCACGGCTTTTTAAGGCATCTGTTGCCACCTGGAATTTGCCCAAATCTCGAAGCTGCTGGTCTGCATGGGCAACCTGAGAAGGAGAGGGCCATGAGGATTATAAAAAAAGGCCTAAGGCGGGAGTGGCCAAGGACAGGAGGGCACAGGGGTCCAACAGGACAGGGATGAGGCAAATCTCTCCAGCCAGTCTTACCTGTGCCTCCAGGCTGCGCACCTGGGCAGTAAGGTGGCGGCAGGTCTGTTCAGCCTCTTTGGTCTTCAGCCCAGCCTGCTGCAGCTCATGGCCCAGCTGTTCAGCTTCAGCCCTCAGCTCCTTGTTTTCCTTTTGCAGCTGCTCCAAGCCCCGCAGCTGCTCCTGTAGCTCTTGGTTCTGCTGCTTCTTGGCATCGTAATGGGTCTTGGCTTTCTCCATCTGTGTAGGCAGACGGAGGTGGGGTGGGGTAGGGTGGGGGGTGGGAGCGGATG
>NW_007726394.1:369064-391836 GCF_000696425.1 Galeopterus variegatus | reverse complement strand
GGTGGGAGCGGATGGGGTGGGGGATGGGGGGTGGCAGTGAGGCAGAGGCTGGAGGGCAGGAAGTGCAGAGTAGGCCAGGGCTGGGCTTCTCACCTGCAGTTTGTAGTGCTCAGCTGCCTGCTCCCTCTGGCTCAATTGGGCCTGCAGCTCATTCAATTGGGCCTGGAGGCGTTGGGCCTCCTGCTGGCTCTCACCTCCCTGGGCCTGGAAAGCCTGAGAAGAAAGGCTAATCAGGGAGGCCAGTCTGGCTGCTTCACCCAAATCCACTGACCTGCCCTAGCTGTTTGAGCTCCATAAGTGTTTCAGACTCCTGCATATTCTCTCAGGAGGCTGAAAAAAATCCTTTTACCCCCCCCACTCCAAATACATACACTCCCCCCAACTACAACCTACTGAAATACTGCACATCCTTCAAGTCCACATTCTGTCGGCGCTTTCCCTGACCAGCTCATGCCATCTGCTTGCTCTCTGACAGAGTTCTGACTGCCCTATCTTTGCCTTCACAAAATGTCAGCCTCTTTCCATGTGCACACAGGAGTTAAGGCAAACTGATGATCAGGGAACACCTGGGTAAAGAGCATAGAGCTAGGCACTTGCACGTAAGCTGAGAACACGTGAACTCATTTCTCCTCAAAACCATCAAGAAGTACCATTAACCTCATTTCAGAGATGAGGAAACTGAGTTCAGAGATTTAAGCAAATTGACCAGGTCACAGTGACTAAAATGGAAGAGTAAGATTTGAACTTGGTCCACCTAACTCCAAAGCTGGTTGGGGCTCATTTGTGATGCCAGCAATGCCTCCTATCCAGATCATAACTCCTTAAGAGCAGGGCTTGGGTCTAATTCTCCAACCACCTGCAATACCAGCAAGTGCTTGGTTTGCTGTAGATACTGGATAGGAGCATCCTGTCCTTGCCTCTCCTATATCTCCTAGCACAGGGCAGGCCCCCAAAAGGAGCGTAATGAACATCTGTTTATCACATAATCATGACATGGTGTGGAGCAGGTGGAAGGTGAGCAGGAGAAATGAAGCTCTGAGCTCCCAACTCTTGAAACCCACCAGGGCTTTAGCCAGTCCCAGTGCCACTTTTGCCCAATTCCTTTGCCTCTGACTAAAGGCTGTGAAGCCTAGAATAGCAAAAAGCAAATATTAAGCCAAAGAAGGTAACATAGTTGAAAGCATTAATATTATTAAGTTATACTGTAATATTCAGTGTCATTGACACTCTTACCCCTTGAGCCCAGACTAGACCAGTGCTGTCCAGGAGAACCTTCTGTGAAGATGGGATGTTCTGTATCTGCGCTGTCCAATATAGTAGCCATTAGCCACACACAGCTATTGAGCAGGTGAAATATGGCTAGTGTGAATGAAGAACTGAATTTTTTATTTAATTTTAATTAAATTTAAATAACCACATGTGACTAGTGGCTGCTATAGTGGACAGTGAAGATCTAGAGGGATGGGAACCACGCGGGTCTTCCCTTGAGAGCTCCCAGAAGGCACATGCAGGGGCTCCTGAGCCAGAGGTCTCTCCCAAGGCTGCTAGGCACCGAGGTCCTCTGTCACCATACCCACCACAGCCCAAGGGCTTAGAGAACTGCCCCATATCACTCCCTCCGCCCTGTCCTCTCTCAGGTGCCAAAGGCCATGCCAATTCCCTAAGTGTCCCACCTTCAGCTTCTGCTGCTGCACCTTGCTGGCTTGGTCACAGTCAGCCAGCTTCTTACTCAGTTCTTCCACCTGGGGAGGGAAGAGGAACACAGAAGACTCAGGAGGCCTTCCCTTGGATATCCAGACAAATAATAGGGTTTCCCCAGACCAGTATTCCCAGTGTTCCTAGAAGAAGAAACTCAGGCCCTTTCTCTGGCCTCCAGTCAGAGAACTACCTGCTGCTCAAGCTGGTTAGCAGGGCCTGAATGAGGCAACCCAACATGTAGATGTTGCCAGGGCCACCTGCCCACAGTCACCTCCATCATAGCCTGCAGAGACAGAGCCCTGCCCAACCCCTGCAGCCACCAGGATTGGCAGAATTGACACCAGAGAGCTGACACCTCACCTTGCTGTTGCCACCACTCCCCAGCCCCAATCCTCTAGGTTGGGGGTAGGAATAGGGGACCTGGTCTATAAGTCTAGCAGAGATATTCAATGAGTACTCATCCCTCCCTCCTCCCAGAAACTTCCAAAGCAAAAACCCACAGATGCTCAGACCTCTTCCCCATATCCACAGGCCATTAGGGCTGATGCTAGCAGTGTGGCCACTGTGGTTAGTACTGGGGGAACAGACAGCTGGAAGACAAGAGCAGGGGCAGCACACGTACTCCAAGCTCATCCCACTCCCACAGAGAGCGAGAGCACAGGGAGGCAGGGGACGGGAGGAAATGTAACAGCCACAAGCACTCCTGTCTTCTCCAGGCATTGTGGGAGTTCAAGCATGACTGGGCAGCAGAGGGGAGAGGCAAGGGCTCCATTGCTGTTTGCTATTCAGTTCAATTGTCCATCATCTCAGGTTCCTTGGGGGAGAGTCCAACTCCTCAGCAGGCCTGAATTGACTAGGTAGGAGGGTGGAGGAGAAAGGGAGCTCCCACTAAACACCAGCGCTATGGCCTTGATGTCTTGGGCAGCACAGAAACATCCTTGTGAGGGAGAGACAGTCAGACCATGTGACCCCTATCTGGTACAGACCCTTCTGCTCCTCTCAACCTTGGCCTTCCTGCTCTAGACATCTCTGTGCCATGCTCAGGGTGATGGCTGGGCATCCTGAGCCCACAACCCTCCCTAGCCTTTGAGGGCTGCCATGCATATCACCTTTATGGCTTTGACAAATCTATACTCTGTGGGAAAGAAGGGCACTGTGTTAAAAACAAAGCCCACAGATTAATTCTGCTCTTCCTCTTAGTTGAGTATCCCTAGCTAGAAACAGGACTTGGGAGGTTTGGGAATCCTCAGGATTGAGTCTGTTAGTGGTTCAGGGATGGGAAGGATGACGCCTATGCTGCCCCTTGTCCCTGACAGATGAGAGGAGGTTCAGAAGGGTGGAGAGGCCGACCTGGGATGAGTGGGATGAGGCCTGAGGGCCCAGCACCCCGTACTCCTGAGTAGCCTGGGCCTGGATTCCATGGCTTGACCCTGCCCCCTTCACAAACAGTTCACAACGGGAGCTGGAAGAGGCAAGCTGCAGCCGGGGTCATGCACCGAGACTGGTCACCGCTTAAGCAGCCAGCATTTAGCAAGGACCCCAGGCATTACCTGCTTAGTCTGCTCTCTCTGAAATACCTCTAGCTGCTCCACCTGTGTTTGGGACAGGAGCAATGGAGACAGAGTGAGAAGGGGGCCAGAAAGGCGCCAGCCCCAAAGCCAGGCTGATCTCATTGAGGCTCTGACACTTCCCCAAGAAACTAGACTTCTAGTAAGTTAAAAAATGCCGGTTAGGCTTAGTCTAATCCCCAGCAGCTCTTGGAGCCTCAATGCAGTTATGCCTCTGGAAGGGGCTGGTGGGCTGCGAATCCACAACTGGACTCTCTAGGGACAAAGCCTTCAGGCAAGAGAAGGCCATTGATATTTCTCGAGGACAACAGGGCAATAGACTTGAACTCTCCCAGCCACCCAGTGAATGAGAGAAGGCAAGATACTGCAGTGTGGGAGACCAAGGCCCTGGAATGCAGAAGGACAATGTCCCTGCTCTCTCAGCTGTGCATCTCTAGGGACATGGTTGAGCTGGGCAAACCTTACCTGGGCAGTGAGCTTCTGCCTCTCCTCCTGGAACCGCTGCCTTTCCTCCAGGACCTTGACCTTGGCACCCTCGTACTTGGCAGTCATCACCTCCAGCTCCCGGGCGGTGCTCTGTGCTTCCCGTTGCATCTCAGCCAGACGGGTCTCAGCATCAGCACGTACAGCTGCCAACTCTTGGACGTATTTCTCCCGGGCCTGGTCCAGCTCCACTTCCAGATATTGCCGGCCAAGGTTGGCCCGCTCACCCAGCCCCCGGTTCTCCTCTGCCAGCAGGCCGTGAGCCTTCTTCAGCATGCTCAGCTGCTCCGCATAGCTGGCCTTCTCTGCCCGCAGCTGCTGGGTGGCTCGCTCCTGCTCTGCCACCTTCTGCCGCAGGGGCGCCAGCTCCCCAAGCTCCCGCTGGGCCCTCATCAGCTCTGCCCGCAGCCCACCAGCTGCCTGCTTACTCTGCTCCAGCTCCTCACGGTGACGCTTCTCAGCAGCTGCCTGCTCAGCCTGCAGCTGCTGGCAGAGGTGCTTAGCGGGAAGCAGCTCACTCACCAGAGCCTGCGTGCTGGTGTGCTCGAGCTGCAGGGCAGAGAGGGCCTGTTCCTTCTGGAAGAACTTCTCCTGCCACGCCTTCAATTCTTGGCCCAGCTCCTCTGCTCGCTCTGCCTGCGAGGCCAGCTCCTGCCGCAGGCTCTCTGAAGCCACCCGCTGTTTCTCTGCCTCCTCCCGGAGGCTCTGCACCTCTTCCCGCAGAGCGGAGCTGCGCTCGGCAGCCCTGGCGCTATTGCTGGCTGTCTCTGCCTGGAGCAGGCGCAGCCTCTCTTCCAGCTTCTGGCTCTTCTCCGACTCAGCTATAACCAGCCGCTTCAACTCCTTGCTCTCCCCCTCCTTCTCCAGGACCTGGCGGTTCAGGATGGACACCTCCTCCTCCAAGCTGCTGATGAGGCTGCTTTTTCTCTCAGCCTCCTGCTGGCCCCGGGCCACCTGGGCCTTCCACTCATCTTCAGCCTTGCTATGGTCTTGAGTCTTGGCGCGGAGGGTGGCCAACTCCCTTTGGGCTGAGGCTAAGGTGCCCTGACTGTGCCCCAGCTCCTGGGCTTTCTCTTCCAACTGGCCCCGCAGAATCTCCAGAGCACTGTCCTGCTTAGCCCGGCAGGCCTGCTCGGCTTTGAGGCTGTGCTCCAGGCTCTCCACCTGTGCCTGCTGCTGCTGGCACTGCTGCTCCAGCTTGCTCACCTCTGCCCGCAGTGCCTCCAGCTCAAGGCCTGTTGACTCTTTCTTTCCAGAAGCATCTTCTCCACTGGCCTTCCTTAAAGACTGTTGGTGTTCCTTGTCTTTCTTAGCCAGCTGCTCCTTCAGTTGCTCCAAGATTTGCTGAAGTTCCTCCAGCTCTGTTCTCAGTGCTGCTTCCTGACCACGAAGCTTGGCCAGCTCCTGCTCTTTGCCTTCTTTTTCCGTCAGGGCACGGGCCAGTGCCTCTTGCAGGGTAGCAAACTCCACACGCTGCTCGTTGAGGGCATTCTGCAGTCGCATCTCAAGCTCGGCCTTGGCTGCCTTCTCCAGGGCCAGATCAGCTTGGGCCCGGCCCCGCTCCTGGGTCAGCCGTGCCACCTCCCTCTCCTGCTGCCCGCGCTCCTCCTGCTGCTGTCCCTGGCTCTCCATCAGTGCAGCCCGCAGCCTCTCCAGCTCACTGCCCATTTGCTCTGCCTCACGCTCCATGGCCTGCAGTGCTGCCTGTGTGCTGCAGATCTGGCGACCCTGCTGCTCCTCCAGCCACTCTGACTCTCTGTCTCCTGCCCTTGGGGGCTCCTTGAGTAGCTCTCGGGAGGCTGTTTCCTGCTGCTCACCTGCCTTGCGCACCAAGGCCTCTAGGCGGGCCACCTCCTTGCTGGTGGCTGCCATCTTCTCCTGCAGAGTGGAGAGGTCATCTGCAAGCTTCTGGGCCCTGACCTCCTTCTCCTGGACCTGCTGGAGAGCTCTAGCCAGGCTGGCATGGAGCTGAGCTAGCTCATTCTGCTGCCGGCCTATCTGGAGCTCGCTGTGGGCCTCGATCCCTGCCACCTTCTCCTTTGCCTCCTGCAGCTCCTGGCGGGCCTTCTCACATTCCTCCTTCAGTGTCATCAGCTGTTCCTGGAACATGGCACCATACTGAGCCTCCTCCTGCTGGCTATCCTCATACCGCTCACGCCAGGTAGCTACCTCCTTGACGAGCTGATCACGCTCACTCTCAGCCCTGTGTTGGGAGACTGTGGCCTCTGCCAGTTTCTGCCGCAGGGCTTCAGTCTCAGCCTGATGGGCCTGTCCAAGCTGCTGTAATCGGGCCTCAAGCCCCTTGCGCCCAGCCTTCTCTTCTTCTAGCTCCTTCCGTTCCTGCTTATGCTGTTCCACCAGGCTTCGGGTCTTTGCCTCCAGCTCAGAGATACAACGCTGCTGCTCTTCCAGGGCATCTGAGGCCTTGCGCTTCTCCTCTTCAATGCTGCCCTTTGTGATCTTCAAGGACTCCTCAAGGGCCTGGAGCTGCTTCTGGAGCTGGCCCTTCTCCTGGACCACCCTTTCTCTTTCAGTTGCTTTTTGCTGCTCAGACCTCAGCTGGGCCTCTAGCTCTGCCACCTGGGCCTGGGCCTCACACTGATCCCGATGGGCTGACTCAATGCGGGCATGGAGTTCCTCCACCTGTCGGCTCAGCTCTGCCTTCTCCTGTTGGGCCTGTGCTGCTAAGGTTTGGGCACTGTCTTGGGATTCACTGGCAGCCTGAAGTTGCTGTTGCAGTATCTCTAGCTCGGCAGCCTTCTCCTTCTTCAATGCCTCCAACTGCTGGAGAGCCGCATCCCGCTCCCTTAAGGAGGCCTCTCGCTCCTCAGCAGCAGTGGCCAGTTGTTGGGCGTGGTCCCCCCTAGTTGCCTCCTGCTCCTTGGCTGCCTCCTGCAACTGCTGCTCCTTTTGCTTCAGGCTGCTGCTCAGCTGCTCCACCTGGTGGCGGAGGCCCTGGGAGGCCTGTTCTTGCTGTTGAAGGGTCTGTGCTAGCTGGGCCTGCTCCTTTTTGGCCTGTTGCTTCAGGCTGGCCAGTTCTTCATCCTGCTGCTGAAGGGTGGCATTGAGTGTGGTGAGCTCAGAGGTGAGGGAGACCACCTGAGCAGTCAATTGGGCCCCCTGAGCTTGGGAGGCCTGCTCCAACTCTTCCTTGGCCTGACTCAGGTTGGAGATGGAGCTCTGCAGGTCGGCAATCAGGCTAGCCAGCTGCTGCTTTTCTTCTTCAAAGTGGCCCCGCTCAACAAGCAACTTGGCTTCCTGCTGGCCTCGCTCAGTCTCCAGAGTCTCCACCCTGGCTTGGAGCTGGGTGTTGTTTGCAGCAAGAGAGGCTGCCTCTTGCTTCAGGGTTTCCAGCTGGGGGGTACAAAGACAAATGGGGATGAGCATGACTCCTCAGTCACCATGCCCCAACTGGGAACCGACAAGCACCAGGAAACCGAACATGCCCAACATGGGTCCACACCAACCCCAGCACACGGCTCTTCCTTGCTGCTCCTGTGTATTCCTACCTGCAAGACGTCACCCAGCACCTCGCCCTTCTGGAGTGGGTTCTCCTGCAGCTGGGCCAAATGTTCTTCCAGCTGTGAAAGTTTTCCCTGAAGGATTTCATTCTTCTCTTCAAGGCATTTCTGGTAGTAAACAAGAGATCCATGTGAACAGAGTTGTGGAACAGTCCCTCACGAACATCAACAAAACACATGACCCTACCATCTTGTTACCAAGAAAGATCTCCTTTGCCCTGGCCTAGAAAAAAACTCTCAGAAACCATGGACATGGGACTGTGAGGGCCCTCACTTTCTAGCCTTAGTTCTAGTGCTGAATTAAGTCATAATATGAATTGCTTGCTTCTCCAAGGCTGCTGAGTTTGCTTTAAATTTCCTTACCATACACCCTTCCTCAGATAAGTCTTGACTCCCAGATTATCCAAACAACCACCAGCTTAAAAATAGTTCCTGGGCATCAATACCAGCAGTGGCAGCAGCAGCCCTGGCCCCAAGCCTGCTTCCCTGCTGATGTTCACTAAGCACCAAGAGGCCAGGCAACGTGCTGGGCACATCTCTGAATTTCCAAACCACCTACAAATAAGTCTGGGAAGTGGCTATTACCATCCCTCTTTTACAGAACAAAAACCTAAAGCCCAGATGCTGAGTGCCTTGCTCAAGGACTACACGGTTAATAGGTGGCAGAGTTGAGTTCTTACTAATAGCAATAATAATAATAGCAACTAATTCATTGAGAGCTTACTTTATACCACACAACGTGTTAGGTGCTTTATATATAGGCAGGTACTCATTATTTTTCCCGCTATAGGAAAAGGATGCTTAGAAAGAGAGAGGTTAACTTCTCCAAGATCCCACACCTTGCAAATAGCAGAGAGAGGATTCAAAGGTGAACTAGACTAGAGCCCACACTCCTTCCATTATAGCTCGCTATTAAACCTTGTAGCGGAGACAGCCTAATTCCCGAAGGCCCAGCAGAGTAGAGGGGTGAACTGAGCTTAGCCTGCATGTGTGGTTAGGCTGGGCCCTGACTCCCAGCAGAGCACTACCTTATCCTGCAGGGCTGTGCTGAGCTCCTTGTCCAGACAGGCCTGCTTCTCCACCCACTCCTGGGTGGCCTTGCTGTGCTCCTCTGTCAGTTCGTTGAGGGCGCTCTGTAGCTGCTGCAGGTGACTGGCAAATTCCCGCAGCTGAGACAGACAAGCAGGAATCCCCATCACCCAGGGTCAAAACTGGCACCACCACTGCTATCTGCTCCCTGAACCCCAGGACCAGATGCCTCCTTCCAACCCTTCCAACCCTCCCCAAACTAATCACAACTAATCATGCCTTTAAATTCAGTACTACACATCAAAATTTAGGGCCACAACCTAGTACCCTGGCAGCAGCCAATTATGGGACAAGGACAGGGACAAAGTATGCAGGTCCTGGAGAGACAGGTGCTGGGACATTGTTCTCAACCCTCTCTTGATGAGCTTTCCAGACCACCTCAGCCCTGAGGGGCCTCCATGCATAGAGCAGGCCCCCCCACTACCTTAAAGGAAAGGTCCCCATTCTCCTCAGAAAGTTGGTTAATCTTGCGATCCATCTGGCTCTTCTCTGTCTTCAGGTCCTGGCACTGCTTCAGAGTTTCATGTAGGCGCACAGTGAGGCTGCGAGGAAGGGGTGCAGTGAGCAGGGTATGGCCCCTCACTGGGCGCAGGGAGGGGTTGGGGGGGAAGGCAGGGGGAGCTCTACCTCTCATTCTTGTCACGCAGCTCCTCGAGCTCCCGGGGCTCCACTGGGCTGGCTGCCTGCTTCTCATTCAGCAGAGCTAGGCGGTCAATGCGCTGCTGCATCATGGCTATCTGCGCGTCTGCAGGGGTAGGGGAGGAGGGAAGGAGAGTCAGCACAGAACTATGGGGAGGAGAGAGGGGTGGAGGAGGCATGTGGTATCTGATTAAGAAAAGGGAGGATGGGGCAAGGACGGAACCCAGCTTCCAGGAGGCCGGCCTGACCACAGGCCCAGGGCTGAGCCCTAAGCCCCAGGGCCAGCAGAAGGAACAACATGGGAGACTAAGGGATATCCCTCAGGCAAGCCCAGTGCTTTCCTGCATGGAAATCCCCAGTGCTGCCCTTCACACACATCTCCAGTACACCAGGCACCCACCCTTCTCAGTGACGAGCTTGCGGTTCTCGGCCAGCTCCAGCTCCAGCTCATCTCTATTATTTCTCTCATCTGCAAGCTGCTTCTTCAGCCTTCTCATCTGGAATTGTGGGGTCTGCAGGATGTCACCCATGGGAGAGGCTGGAGAACCTGAGAGGAAGCTGAGGAAGAAGATGACCCAGATGCCAAGATAAGAGCCTAAGATCTGAAGCAACCAAACAAAGGCAGGATGGGAGAGCAGGGGTCTATGGATGTGAGCACTAGCTGGGAGGCCTGTGCACTTGGGTTCTGTTTGCAGTGCTACCTCACACCTCATGACGTGACCTTGAGAAGACTTTTTCATCTCCCTTCTCCATGCCTTGACTGCTTGTCAGGAGGAAGAAAAAAGTGATGTATTCTCCCTGCCTCTGCCGATACACACTGAGAGAAGGAACTGCACTGTAGTCTCCAAAGAAGAAGGGTATTCCATAAACAGCCTCTGAGAGAGGCCTTCTGCCCAGGACAGATCCCAACCAATTCCCCCAATTAGTACTGGGTCAGGTGAGGAAATCCCAGATCTGCAGGACACTCCAAGTACTCTCTGATGATGTAAGAGGCTGGTTGGGCCGGCCCGTGGCTCACTCGGTAGAGTGCGGTGCTAATAACACCAAGGCCCCGGGTTCGGATCCCACATAGGGATGGCCGGTTCGCTCACTGGCTGAGCGTGGTGCTGACAACACCAAGTCAAGGGTTAAGATCCCCTTACCGGTCATCTTTAAAAAAAAAAAAAGAGGCTGGTCAACAGCTTAGCCTCTAGAATGCAGGAGTGTGAGGACTGGATGGATGCTGAGGCCTCAGTTCAAGAGCATAGGACATACTTGTTCCCACTGGAAGAGGAGGCAACCTTCTGTAGCTCTAAGAAGCGAATCTCCCTCTTGGCCTGGGGGCTAGGTGGGGACAGCTCTTCAGAGAAGCTGCTGGAACAGGTGGAAGGGACAGGAGCTGAGGGTGAGAAGTGGACAAATAAACCATGAAAGGTTAGAAAGAAGATGAACAGATGTGCATCTTTATGCAGTCTGAGCATTCACCTTAGCGGGAGTGAATCCGCAAACACATGTAATTTCTTAGTGGGAGGGAGGCACTGGGCAGAACCTGAAACCTGGTGTCTGGGTTATCCAGAGGTCAGTCCTTCACCAAAATCAAGGGCAGGGCACACCGGAGTATGGGTGTCCTTTGTGCTCAGAAACTGTACCAAGTGCTCAGGCTGTTCCCTCAGCCAACACCGCAGAGGCAGCTTGGAGCCCTGAACAGGAGCTCCTTGCAAACCCCATCAACAACCTCTTGTGTCAGAGCCACTGGCCGCCTTTTGGATTTCTTCTGTCCTGAAATCTTACATTGCTCACATGCCTTTTCTCAAAAGTTTCTCTTCCCTTGGTTCCCATAACCATTTTCACAGGATGCTCCCACCTCTAACCACTCTCGTTCTTGGTCTCCTTAATCTGCTTCTCCCTCCTCCACCCACACTGCCAGCTCCCCAGAGGTCTGATGGGGCCTCCGTGTTCCACCCACCAAGCCCACGGCTTCCATGGCCATCCGTACACTGACTTGCAGACCCATATTCTGGCCCAGAGCCCTGTCCTGTATTCTAGACTCACATTTCCAACATCTCCATCTGAAGGTCTCATGAGGAACGTGAGTATGAGGAACATCAAATTCAGTGGTAGAAGAGAACTAGCCTAGACCTGCTTCCTGCTTTCCCATCATCGCTAGTGACCTCTTCATCAGAAGACCAGCAGAACTCCCACCTCCTCTATCGTGCTGCCAGACGAGAGAGTCGATACCTCCTGTACTTAGATTCCCTGTCATACTTACTGGTTTATGTATCTGCCGTCCCACTTAGAACATAAGCTTCATGGAGGGAAAAACTTTTTTTTAAAAAAATGGACTGTGTATTCTCAGCTTCTAAACCTAGAGTAGTGATTATTTAAAAAAAATTTTTCTACATGTGTGTATGGGGGCTGGGGGTGATCAAGGACAACCTAACAGCAGACTTACAAATATCCTGCTTAACTGCTGCCAGGCTGTAAGGAGGAGCCCTGTAGAATCTGAGATGATGGCAAATTAACTCACTCCATGACACATACTCTTCCTGGACACCAACTCTCTGCCTTGTGTTGGGGACAGAAACAAACCTCTACTGCACTTCTCAACAACTCAGGATACTAGCAGTCCCCAGCTCAGAGATGAGGGGATCCTCAGGAATGAGTCCCTACTCACCTTTCTGCAAAAAATTCTCCAGGTCCTCATTAAGGTTTAGCCCATCCTCATGGTCCAGCACAAATTTAAGAATGACAGCCAACTCAGCCTGGGCCACGGAGAGAGGAAAAGACACTTAGGTATTCGAGAGGCCTCTGAAAGGATGGCTGCTGGGAGCTGTCGCAGCAGGGCCAGTCCCAGGTGCTCCTGAGCCCCAGGGGCCTGTTTGATTGTGCTTCCTCTCAGAGCCTGAGCCCATGGCCCAGCCACCAACATGTGACTAGAGATATGTTCCCCCCATTCGCCCCCTGCCCTTCTGCCTTCCCTAAAGATGCACCCAGAGTCAGAGTTCCTAATGGACTTCACTCCTGACCACAAGAGAAGTGAATGGCCAAGGAAGGTAATAAAGTCAGAAAGCTTTCAGTACAATATGTTGGCCTCTTTTAGATGACCCTACTAGGGGATAGGATGAAAGAAATGGAGTGATGGTTTAGTGTTAAAACACACACACACACACACACACACACACACACACACACACATGAAGAGAGAATAACTTTGATGTATTATCCAAATACACCGTACAGTTAAATATACATAAAAAAGGATTTGGAAGTATATCCTTTAAAAAGTTAGCAGTTATCTGTGGGAATAAGATTATTGGCAATTGTTATTTCTTTGTGCTTTTCAATATTTTCCAGATTTTACTGGGCTGGCTGATTAGCTCACTTGGGAGAGCATGGTGCTGGTAACACCAAGGTCATGGGTTTGGACCCCCATACCAGCCAGCTACAAAACAAAACAAAATTTCCAGATTTTCTATAATGAATGACTGCAATTACCACAACCATATTTTTAAGAAGCATGATACTCACATATGCTGTTTAAAGGAAAGCAGATGGGTGAGGTGAGGCACAGGCTAGGCCCACTAGGTGGGGTGAAGGCACAAGGGCTTACCTGAATCTTATACTCAAATTGTTCCCAGTCCCTAGGACTTTTGGAGCTCATGGTAGAGTGGTATAAGAGCAGCATGGTCATCTAGAAGCCAAACAGGAGGCAGTCACTGAGCAGGGCTATCTCTCTTCTCAGTGCTCCCATTCTGGGGACTCTGAACTATTCTGGAAACTCTTCTGAAACTCCTAGAATTCAGCAGTCCCAGGCCACCATCTTTAACAGCCCCAGGAAAAACTTTGTTGTTTTTTATTGAGGACGCAATACACACTGCAAAAAAACTGGGTGCCAGTATTCCTGCATGGCTAAGTCCCTGGACTCATGGAACCCTGGGTGTGAATTTAAAGGGACCCTTCAACAGACCAGCACCCAGAAACAGTGGAGGGAATGAAGCAGACTGAGCTAAAAAGAAAAATATGCTGATAGCTGTGTGAGACCTGATTCCTGCCAGGTCTCCATCGAGACCCACCATAATAGTTTAGTAAACTTATTTATCATAAGATCGTAGGCTTTTAGAATCCTTGGGCTGAATTAGCCTCTGCTTCAGACAGGTAGCTGCCTGGTCCTACCTCCAACCTCCAAAAGCCCCAGAAATAAAGCACTCACCACCTCCTCTTGGGTTAAGAGGAGCCCTGTAGGCCCCTCAGGTACCACCCTCCCACCCATGCCCCAGTCTGGTATTCCATGGGTACCTTGGCCAGTTCCAGCTCTGACCCCTCCATCACCTTCTGCACAGACACCAGGCATTCTGGAGAAGAGGGATGTTTTTGGTTTTCTGCAATGACAACAATGTAGAAAACAAGGTGAATGTCCTGGGAACCATACCTGGGATCCTCAGAATGCCTGAGCCTGAGAAGCAGAATAGCCGTCTCGAGGGCTATGAGCTGTAGGGCTGCTTTATTCCTGTGCCCTCTCTCCCCTGACTTACACTTTTCCATCTGAAGTCAGTTCTATCCTGGGCAGAATGCCTGAGCCTGAGAAGCAGAATAGCCGTCTCGAGGGCTATGAGCTGTAGGGCTGCTTATTCCTGTGCCCTCTCTCCCCTGACTTACACTTTTCCATCTGAAGTCAGTTCTATCCTGGGTTGGTCCAAACACTACAGGGACAAGACAGCAGGCTAGGAATTCACACAACTCATGACATTGCACTCACCCACCCACTCACCAACTCCCACTTAGCACCACAGAGAGGAGCCTAGGTGTTCCACACCACTCTACAGTCCTGTTCCAACTAAGGTGACAGAGAAAACCTACAGCTGAGTCAGAGTAGGATGACTGGGGACACCTGGCTTATACTGCCAGAGGGTCTGGGCTCAATTCCTAACACCTTGCTTTATCTAAATATGAGGGGTCTTCAAAAAGTTCATGGAAAGATTTGCATTATCTTTTTTTATTTTTATTTATTTTTTTATTGCTGGCTGTCCAGTATAGGGATCAAAGCCTGGACCTTTGCGTTATCAACACTACACTCTAACCAAGTGAGCTAGCCAGCCAGCCCCTTCTCGTATCTTTTAATCCCATTTTTCCACAAACTTTTTGAAGTACCCTCATATGTTCTCACCTTTCCTATAATTCTTTTGAGGTGGAGATGGCAGGTGGCACCCCCTGTCAAAGACAAGGACTCTGTGGTCCAAGGCTGGACAGGGCAAAGGAGCTGACAAGCACTGTGCTAGAAGCTCTGCATGTGTTCTCATTAATCCACCCATCGACCTGAAGAGCAGTGATTATTATCTCCATATACAGACAGGGAACCTGTCCAGAAAGGTCATACAAGCAGTGGGAAGGGTCAAGATTTCAACTTAAATCTGCCTCTGCCCCATACCTACTGCCTGAATAATTAATTCAAAATTTTCCGGGAAAAACTGTTTTTCTTGCAAGGGAAAAGGGGGTAACATGGATCCTTCCCTCTCTTCTGCCTCCTTGAAGTGGGGGAGCAGAAGCCCAAAGTGGTGAGTCCGAAAAGTGACCTTCTGGCTCTGAATGGATCCCTTTGATGAGCTCTGAGACTGAAGGGATACACTTCTTACCAAGTTGTATTCATCTCTGTGCTAAAGAGTAATGAGCCTGGAATCTTTTCTCCTCCAGACACCCATGAACTGGTTCTTCTGGACTCCCAAGTCCCAGGAGCTGAAGTAGCAGCTCCTTCCAGCTAGATAAGAAAGGAGCTTACTCTGCAGAAAACTGCATACAAAGTCCAGTCTCTGTGGCACCGGCTGCTGCAGGATCTGCTGCCCCTCGTCAGTGCCGTGGCTAGAACAAAGAGCAAGTATTAGGACCAAAATACTTACGACCTTGGCCTCCTTGCTACTGTATTACATACTACCTCCCCCTTCCTTCAGGGCTTAGTTCTCTGCTGGATCCGGGCTAGAACAAAGAGCAAGTATTAGGACCAAAATACTTACGACCTTGGCCTCCTTGCTACTGCATTACATACTACCTCCCCCTTCCTTCAGGGCTTAGTTCTCTGCTGGATCCAGGACAGAACCAGACCAGATCCTGGAGGCAGGTGAGAAGATATCAGGACACCATTTACTCAGATGGAACAGTGTGCTGGGTGAGCAGTGGGGACTTGAGGCATGGACAATCTTCTAGAAAAGATGGCACTCTGCCATCTTATTTGCAAATATGTAAAAGCTCTGTCAGAAGGGGGCCGAGAGGAGCTGGTGGCTTCACAGATGAATGGGAAGCTAGATGAAATCGTCTGGAATGGCTTAACTCTAAAATGTCAGGAAGTCTGGAAAATGTGGCTAGAGTAAGAGTGAGAGAGAATCATGGGAAGAGAAAAACTGGTCCAAGAACTGAAAGAACAGGAAGAAAACAAGGCTCTAAGGTGACAGGGAAAAGTCTCCACACAAGGCTGAAGGCTGAGATGTCTAAAGCCTCCTAGAGGCATGTCCAAGGGACAAGCATTCTTGATTAGAGGCCCTTGCCCATGCTTGCTTGTTTAACTAGAGGGCAAGCAAAGTGTGAGAACAACGAGAACAGGCAGGCAGCAGGGGGAGCTCTTACACAGCCCAGGGACCTGGCCCCTGTGCGCTTTAAATGGGGTTTCATTTTCAGAGGTGAGTATCTCATCACCTCCAGAACAGGTGAAGTAACACTTCAGGTTAAAAAGCTACTTCTCTATCTAGGCCACAGATGGAGATACTGATTAAAGGGCCCTCTGTTCTTCAGAATCTAAATGGTCTCAGCCAACTTTCTGGAAGGCAAGACAGGCCCTAGAACCTTCCAGTGCAAGAGACATCCTGCAAAGCACAAGAACCATCTTCCAAGTGAAGTCCCCACAAGAGGCACTCTGGATAGCTAGTCTGAGATGAGGGACTCCTACAAAGTCTTGAGGCGATGCTGACCTCATCACCGACTCCTAAATGAGTCATCTTCCATACCCACCCACAATCTGGAATGTCATGACTCCTTGCCTCAGTGTACAGCAGTATTTACCTAAGTATATTCCATTAAGTAAAAATAAAAAGGGAGTCCTCAGTTTAAACATTTAAGAAATGCTAGGTTAAACCAAATGAACATTTTCTAAAGAAAAGAATATAACATGCATTCTTGTCTAAACCTATTTGACCACAAAACCTCTTTTTTCCCCACAAAGCCCCTGGTATAAGTAAAGCTGAATGAAACATGCTTTGGAAAATGCTAGTCCTAAAGAAATCCAGCCCATCACTTAAGACTGCATTCAGGTCTCATCTTTGTCAGGAAGCCATCTCACACTACCGGTCATGCCTCCCTCATCCTTCCCAGGTATTCCTACTGCATTCACGAACATAACTGCTCACTATGAGCGCGCTAGCTGAAAGCTAGGAATGCAGCCGGTGCATGGTACATATGGGCTGCTGACAGCTGACGGATGCTTTTTACTGGGAAAAGCAAAGGTCAATGTCAGTAAGACCAGTGTCATTCAGGACTTTAGGTTTTCTGGAAAAATGCCTCCACTAAACTTTGCTATTCAAACCTTGCAGCTACCAAAGAGATAGAACAGACTTTTTGCTTTAGGCTATTCACCCACAGAAAAACAGAAAGGGAACTTTGTCAGAGGGGTTGACACCAATGAATTTTCCCACAGGAAGGCCAAGGGGCCAAGGAACCAAGCCCTGTTTAATTCCCACAGCTTCTAACCATCCACCAACCATCCGCCATCCTCCACTGCCTTCCCCTGAGAACTAGGCTTCTCATTTCGGTTAGCAGAAGTAGCAGTATCAGAAATGCAACAGCCAGAACATATTAACCAAGTCTGTTTTCCCAAAGAAGTTGGTCTGCATTGTCCTGGATCTGAGATGGAGATGGAGGTTAGGGTTAACCTGGGATTTCAATAGCTCCTACCTCCAACTCACTCAACTCACCCCCCCCATGTCTAAGTCTCAGGCAGCAGCCTAGAAGATAACTTGGAAAACAGGCATCTCGGATTTTTGACACTCCCTATGAAAATTCCTTACCAGGTCATAAACCTACAGTGACTAAACCAAGGACAACACACATCCTTACTCCTGGACACACCTACTGCTCTTGTCATCAAGCCAAGGAAATTGATCTCCTCAAAAGCAAAAGCTCCTTGGGCCGGCCCGGTGGCGCACTGCTACAGTGCGCCGCTTGGGAGTGCAGTGGCGCTCCCGCCGAGGGTTTGGATCCCACATACAGACCGGTTCCCGCTCACTGGCTGAGCGAGGTGCGGGCGCGGCACCGAGGTTTGCGATCCCGTTGCCAGTCCCGGTCCGGTACGGGCGCGACACTGAGGGTTGCGATCCGTTGCCGGACACGAAAAAAGACAAAAAGGAAAAAAAAAAAAAAAAGCAAAAGCTCCTCGATCTATTCTGTAGTCAAAAAAGCATGCTGCCCCCTACCATATGTTACAACATAAGGCACGTTATACCTGGCTGCCACTCTTTTAGTGATGTTAAAATTAAACAATGTAGACTTCCAGTCAAGATGGCGGAATAGACAGTCCCCAGCGTTACTCTCTCCCACAAATCAACCAGTTTACAACTATAAAAATGTAACATCAGCCAAACTGGGGCCACTAGAGCTCAGGTAAAGAGGAGGAGAGACCTACGGAGTGCATGAGGGTGGGAGAAGCCACAATGAGAGAAAGAAAAAACTGCTCTGACCATTTCAAGCGCCAGACATGTCCAGGCTGGAGCTGGTGAGCACCCAGAGCAGGAGCTGGCAAAAGCCATCACTGTGCCCTTCAGATGGAGTTGCTTGGAGGCAGCAGGGGAGAAGAGGGCCTTGGTGGCCCCCAGGCCAGCAAGACCACAAATAGGATTCCCATGGACCCACGTAGGAGTGAGGAGCCACAACAACGGAGAAAAAGGAGCCACTCAGAGGCTGGTGAGTCATTGCAAGAGACAGGCACATGGCCTGTCCCATGGGAAGTGTTTGCAGCACAGGTGGTGGGGGACAGGGGCCCACTGGGGGAACACTGGGGCACAGCAAGGAAAGCTGATCTGCTCCCCAATCAGTGCAGGACCACTCAGAGGAGAGACTGGTCAGGAATATAGAATTGCATGCGGTGCAGTGTGATGAAAAGACTCAGGCCCAGACCGGAGTTTCTACACAACCCAGGTGGCACTGGATCTCTCGAGAGGCAGAAGTATCTATAAAGTCAACCATTAAAACCTGAGCTGCACAAAAAGCCTTCCCTAGGGAATCAGCAGCAAAGCAGCAATTTAACTAAACCACACAGCTCAAGTACTGGTCCCCACAGGAAATTCCCCCATTTCAGAAGTAAGCAAAAGACAACAAATTAGTTCCAGAGCAGTTTGAGTGGTAAGAACAGCAAATAATCCAACACAGAACTGAAAGAAAAAACAAAGTACCCACATCCAAAAACAAAGTTTCATATTAACTAGTATAGGTCTCATTTCATCAAAGAACACCTATAACACCTAGAAGGACCAGAAGTCCCCTGGGCTACCAAGCCAGAAAGCAGGGAGGGCCAGGGGCCTCAGCAATGCCCCCCAACATCCACAACCAATCCTGAGGGTGGGGGATGAGGGCCTCGACCGCGCCCCCCCCCCAACACACATAGCCAGCCCAGAGGTGACCACCAAGCCAACACAGGAAGCACCCTGGGCTCGCCGAACCTGGGGTGGTGGTGGGCCTTGGGCCTCGGCCCTGCCCCCCCAACACGTGCAACCAGCTCAGCCAGGACCACCAAGCTGCAGCAAGAAGGGCCCTGGGTTCCCAAGCTGGGATGGTGGGAAGCAAGGGCTTTTGCCACATACCCGACATCTGTACCCACCCCGGCAATGACCAAGCCACCACTGGAAGCCCCCCGGTCTCTCCTGTGGGAATGAGGAGGGTGCCACAGGCCTCAATCCTGCCCCTCCTCCTTCCTCCTTCTTCCATCCCATTTCCTTCCCCTGTTCCCTCTCCCCCTCCAACTGCTCTTCAACAACATCCTAGAATGTAAAAAATAATAGTAATAAAATTACATTAAAAAAAAATTCAATTCAACAGTGGGTTAGGTATTGGCAGCCTAATGGTTTCACCAGCCACTGATGTCAGTTGCTTGGATCTATCCCTTCATTAGGGTTTGTAAAATAATGATTTTCATCAGGAGCTGCAAAATGCTGATTTTGGGGTGGTACACAACCCTCCTAAGAAGTATCTTTGCCAAAAAAAATTTAAACTAATCAAGCCTAGCTCTAATTATCAGTTTACAGATAACAAGGGGAACAAAGGAACAAATTAAGTAGCACCATGATGATGCAATTAACAAAATCCAGGATTTAAGAATTTCTACAGGATCAAAACAATGGTGTGGGTTGGGAGAGAGAAATAGAAAACAATGGTGTGGGTTGGGAGAGAGAAATAGAAGAAAACAAGATTGGTGAGAGGAGATGAGCCCCTGATGAAAGATACTGACACCAGGCTGAAGATTTAAGATTTCAACCTACTAGCAATGAAGAGTCACCAAGGTTCAATGAAGATCAATTGAAGCATCACAATGAAAGCAGAATTTGAGATTCTTGAGATCACTTGTATAGGAATGGACTAGAATAAGGACAGATTAGAGAAGAACAAGGCTATGAGAGCCTGGTATCCAGAATAAGGCAGAGGAAGGGATGTGGGATGTGAGAAGTCTTCCAAAGGACAAACAGAGAGGATGGTGACTGATTAGAATCAGTGCCAATGAGAGGAATACAAAATGATGCTGAAATGTCCTGCCAGGGTAACTGGGAGAAAAAAATGGTAGTATCTGGACCAAAATAAGAATAGTGATTTCTTTCAGAGGCTCTAAGGCAAGTGCTGGTTAGAGCCATACAGAGTTTTCAGAAATCCTATAAGACACTCTACTACCAACAGGCATTTCAAGAGATACCACAAAAACCACTCTAAAAGACCCATAAGTCCTGAGCTACTCAGCTCCACTAGACTGTGCTGATGGGAAACATTGGCCACATCTTTATTCACTCATCTACTCCCTCAATAAACATTAATTAAAAACTGATCAAGGGGCCGGCCCCGTGGCGCACTTGGGAGAGTACAGCGCTTGGGAGCGCAGCGGCGCTCCCGCCACGGGTTCGGATCCTATATGGGTATGGCCGGTGCGCTCACTGGCTGAGCGCGGTGTGGGTGACACCAAGCCAAGGGTTGTGGTCCCCTTACCGGTCACGAAAAAGATAAAAAACAAAACAAAACAAAAAAAACTGATCAGGGCTGGCTGGTTAGCTTACTTGGGAGAGTGTGGTACCAATAACACCAAGGTCAAGGGTTCGGATCCCATACTAGCCAACCACCAAAAAAAACAAAACAAAACAAACCCTAATCAACGTACAGTCCGAAGCCGGGGAGGGGAAGGACCCCAAGATGAATCATCAGGATGAATCAGACACAGTTCCTGCCTTTGATAAGCTCAGTTCTGCCTTCTTTCTCTGTCTACAAGCTGCTGCCTATGAATAGATAGCCAAGCTGCTTCACAGAGATGCGAATCCTTGACACCAGTTCCTAACTGCCATGTGTGGCACACAAACACCTTCGACACTTCAGTTTACCCTTGGCCTGGGGCTGGACTCACAGCCTACTGTGCTTTCCTTTAAAAAAAAAAAGGGTGGGGTGGGGGGAGGGTTCCTCTTCATCAGTATCCCCCTAGTTCCTTATTTTATGGCAGGCCTCGAATTCTGCCTATAGAACAAAGAAGTGAGGAAAGTCAGCTTTGCCCTCCATGATTCCTAAAAGTTGATGATGAACTACATAAGCTTAACAAAATAACTTTAGTTTATAGCTTGACTGGTCTTTGCTCAGTTCCAGAGAGGTATGATATTACCAGAAGGCCCTACTCCATTAATTTCCCAGATAACTGTATGTTCAAAGGAAACAAGTACTAAAGATACAGATATAAAACAAAAAGGCCAAACTAGAATCCTGGCTACATAACAACAAGCTTATCAAACACTCATGGACCTCAGAAATCAAGTTAATGTGGCAGTAAAAACCCCAGAAATACATGTTATAATGGCTTAGAAAGAGGCATATCTGTACTGTGCTAACAAGCCAGAGACAAGATTTCTAGCTGCCTTTTATTTCCCTCAGATGTAAGAGCTTCCCCTTTCTTCCTCCTGGCCCCAAGGTTGCAAAGAGGGCTTGAGATAGGGTAGAAATGAGTCAAAAAAAGAGGGCTGTAGAAGACTCCTCTTGAGGCAAAAGGATGGGGAGCCATTGAGCAAGCAGGCTCTTGGAATAGTGTGAAAGCAGGGAGCCTTGGAGCCTCTGTGCAAGAGTGAGGAATCCTTAGGATGGGACAAGGTGAGTCCTCCACCACAGAGAGGCACAGTGACTGGGACATGTGGTCGAAGTGTTCTTACCTCTGGGCCCCACCCTGGCTTATGACATCCCAATCCTGTTCCTGCTTTCTGGTCACAGCCCTCACCAAGGCAAGAGAGCAAACACAGTCCCCACTCCAGCAATCAGCTTTGCCTGAAAGGCTAGAGAGGGTTGTGGTGCCTACTCACATGCTGTCAATGATCTTGATGAAGACGCTGCAGTCCTGGAGTTGTGGCACAGCCTCCACAGGGTCAGCCACACGCAGACTGTTCACCTGTAAGCCAAGGAAAGAGCCTGGTGAGACTGCTACAAAGCCCGAAGCAAGGTGGTTTGCTCCTTTTCCAAGATGCTGATAGTTCTCTGCTTATTGTGAGCACCTTCAGTTGTAGGCTATTGGAATAAGGGAACAGATGACTCTGGGATTTTTAATTTCAGCAAAGGGAGGCTGCTGCACTCACTCATCCAGTGCTTGCTATCCGGTTATGGCCCCTTGAAGTGCTGCATCAGAGAGTCCTTCCTTTGGCTTCAACTAAATATGAGCTTAACTTCTCCTAAGATATTCCAGCACTGAGGGTATACTTTAAATATAATTAGTCATAAGATGTGTATTCTGGAAGGATACACAAGAAACTGGTGACACTGTTGCCTCTAGAGAGAGAGGAACTTGATGGCAGGGAGTCTGAAGTGGGAAAAAGAAAGGCTTTATACATTACAACCTCCTGTGGCTCTTCAATGTTTACCTTATAACTCTTTGCAGCTCTTGAACTTTGAAATATCTATCTAAAACTTAAATATTAAATATATGTAATAAACTCCCACACATAAAAAATCTTATTAATGCATTCTTTTATTATTTGCAGACATAAAACTTTGGTTGAGGGGAAGAAAGGGAAACAATGCAGGAACAAAATAACTAACTAAAAAAAAAAAAAAAAAAGGATGCGGGGGGGGCTGGCCCAAAGGTAGTAAGTTATCTCAATTGTTCACAGTCAGTTACAGATTGAACTCATTTTACTCTTTCTCCCTTTAGCACTACTGCACTTCACAAGCATTTTAAAAATAATTTCTTTTAGGGCTGGCCCATGGCTCACTTGGGAGAGTGTGGTGCTGACTGAGTCAAGGGTTAAGATCCCTTTACTGTTCATCTTTAAAAAAAAAAAATAATAGGGCCGGCCCGTGGCTCACTCGGGAGAGTGCGGTGCTGATAACACCAAGGCCCCGGGTTCGGATCCCATATAGGGATGGCCGGTTCGCTCACTGGCTGAGCGTGGTGCTGACAACACCAAGTCAAAGGTTAAGATCCCCTTACCGGTCATCTTTTAAAAAAAAAAAAAAAATAATAATAATAATAATAAAATTGGGGCCGGCCTGGTGGCGCACTGCTACAGTGCGCTGCTTGGGAGCGCGGTGGCGCTCCCGC
>NW_007726394.1:366553-368262 GCF_000696425.1 Galeopterus variegatus | reverse complement strand
CCGAGGGTTGCGATCCCGTTGCCGGTCCCGGTCCGGTACAGGAGCAACACTGAGGGTTGCGGTCTGTTGCCAGACACGAAAAAAGACAAAAAGGAAAATAATAATAATAATAATAAATAAATAAACAAACAAATAAACAAATAAATACATTTTTTTTTAAAAGGAGGAAAGAAGGCAAAGAAGAGCTAGGAACCCCAACGAAAAACTTCTCAATTCTGATTCAATTTCCTGTTTCCTTTCTTTGGCTTCAGACAGGTATCCCTCTAAATCAGTTATACCACTAAAAAGTTCACCAGGGGTCACATGCAAATGAATCAGGTAAACAGGTTATTCATACAATCATATAAGGTCAACTTCTACAGGGAAACCTCGTGAATTCGAGGCACTAAAGTTCAGAAGTAGCCTGGGCTGGTTTACTTTTTAATAACCATAGGAAGAAAGGGTTTGCTAAGTTAATTAATCACATATGCCACACTAAGAGGGGAGACAGATTTGGCCAGCTTAAGAAACAAGGTATTTTTAAGAATGTCAGCATAGTAATTAAGTGCAAGCAAGTAGATTCTATTGTTAATAAACGTCTTCCATATGTCTGGGCTGGAAGCACGCAGATATTGATTTTAGGCCCAGCTCCTCAGCTCACTTGCCAGAAAACTTTATCAACCCCATTTCTGTGCCTAGTTTCTCACTAACCAAATGGATGGAATCCCTACCAGATCTACCTCAAAGGACCACTGTGGGCTCAAATGGGATTATGGATGCAATAACACATTAAAAAATAAAAAGTACTAAATGCAAGGCAATATTATGGTTAATAAAATTAAAATAATGAAGTAGACACAAGATTTCTACTTCTTAACAGTAAAATTAGCTGCATCCAATGTAGAATTAAGAGGACTGAAAAAAATCAATGTCAGCTACAGAAATATTTCAGTTAAATATTTTTATATTAAAACAACTTTTAGATGAGTCCACATTAAAATAGGTTAGAGGTTTTGTTTTGTTTTTTTAAAATGTAGAATATAAAATATGACCTCTCACTGAAGTCATAAAAACAATATAGTCTTAAAAAAAAAGCTCAAATTGGTCAGGACAGATCAGTGTAAGTTTTCTAGGAAGATTCTGAAAACTTTAAGTCAAGATCACTTTTTACCTGCTGAAAATAAAGAGAATTCCAAGACTTAAGCATCCAAAAGTCATCTCTTTTTAATACCGGCAACCTAGGTAAAACTTTCAAGGACTGTAAATGCTTGTTCACTAACAAGACTGAAAAAAATCATATGAATTAGCTGATTTAAAGTCACTTAAGGAATCTGGGTTCATCGCTTGTACCAATTAAATAATAATCCAGCAATAGTTTCCTTTCATGGGTATAAAAATATTTTTTCTTGTGAATTTTGCTCTGAAATAACAAATCATTTAAAAGTTGAGGAAGTGGGGATCCAATTAAGATGGCGGAATAGATGGTCCACAGCGTCACTCTCTCCCACAAATCAACCAATTTACACCTATAAAAATGCAATATCAGCCAAGCCGGGACCGCTGGAGCTCAGCGGACGAGGAGGAGAGACTTACGGAGTTCATGAAGGTGGGAAAAACTAGGATGAGAGAAAGAAAAAGCTGCTCTGAGTATTTCGGGCCACAGCTGCTTTAAGGCTCCAGCTGATGAGCACATGGAGCAGGAGCCGGCAGAAGCCGCTGCTGTGCCCTTC
>NW_007726394.1:363780-365484 GCF_000696425.1 Galeopterus variegatus | reverse complement strand
CAAGGGACCGGCGCAGGGCCTGTCCCATGGGAAGTGTTTGCAGTACAGGCGGTGGGGGAGACGGGCCCACCAGGGGAACACTGGGACGCAGCAAGGACACCTGATCTGCCCCCCAATCAGCACAGGACCACTCAAAGAAGACTGGTCAGGAATACAGGATTGCATGGGGTGCAGTTTGATGAAAAAACTCAGGCCCAGATCAGAGATTCTACAGAACACAGATCCACCGGGTCTCTGGAGATCCGGAAGTGCCTATAATGTCAACCATTAAACAATGAGCTGCACAAAAAGCCTTCCCTAGGGAAACAGCAGCAAAGTAGCAATTTAAACAACCACACAGCTCAAGTACTGGTTCCCACAGGAAGTTCCCCCGTGTCAGAAGCAAAGGACAAAAAATTAGTTCCGGGCCAGGCACACCACCAGCACCGTGGGGCCTGCCTGGAAACTGGAGGCTTGGATCTGCGGACTGGATCCCACTCCCACTTCCAAGCAAACTGCACCAGTGAGTCGGGCCCGCCTGGGAACCTGAAGCATGGAGAAGGGGACTGGACCCCCCTCCCACAACCAGGCACTCCACGCCAGCACCTTAGGGCCTGCCTGGGGACCTGAGGCAAGGAGAAGGGGAACAGACCTCTCTCCCACAACCAGGCACAACATGCCAGCACCTCGGAGCCCACCTGGGGACCCGGGGCATGGAGATGGGGACTGGACCTCTCTCCCACAACCAGGCACATGACGCCAGCACCTTGGGCCCCGCCCAGGGACCCAGGGCATGGAGAAGGGGACTGGACCACCCTCCCACAACCAGGCACAACATGCCAGCACCTCGGAGCCCACCTGGGGACCCGAGGCATGGAGATGGGGACTGGACCTCTCTCCCACAGCCAGGCACACTGAGCCAGCACCTCAGGGCCGACCCAGAGACCCAGGGTATGGAGTTGGGGACTGGAACTCTCTCCCACAACTAGGCATACTGCACCAGTGCCTCAGGGCTTGCCCGGGGACCTGAGGTATGGAGAAGGGGACTGGACCTCTTTCCCACAACCAGGCACATGACACCAGCACCTTGGGCCCCGCCCAGGGACCCAGGGCATGGAGAAGGGGACTGGACCACCCTCCCACAACCAGGCACAACATGCCAGCACCTCGGAGCCCACCTGGGGACCCGAGGCATGGAGATGGGGACTGGACCTCTCTCCCACAGCCAGGCACACTGAGCCAGCACCTCAGGGCCGACCCAGAGACCCAGGGTATGGAGTTGGGGACTGGAACTCTCTCCCACAACTAGGCATACTGCACCAGTGCCTCAGGGCTTGCCCGGGGACCTGAGGTATGGAGAAGGGGACTGGACCTCTTTCCCACAACCAGGCACACCAAGCCAGCACCTTGGGGCCCGCCCACGGTCCTGGGGCATGGAGAAGGGGACCGGACCACCCTCCCACAACCAGGCACAACATGCCAGCACCTCGGAGCCCACCTGGGGACCCAAGGCATGGAGAAGGGGACTGGACCTCTCTCCACAACCAGGTACACCAAGCCAGTGCCGCGGGGCCCACCCATGGTCCCGGGGCATGGAGAAGGGGACCAGACCACCCTCCCACAACCAGGCACAACATGCCAGCCCCTTAGGGCCTGCCCAGGACCCGAGGCAGGGAGAAAGGGACTGGGCCTCTCTCCCACAACCAGGCACACCACACCAGCCCC
>NW_007726394.1:359752-363055 GCF_000696425.1 Galeopterus variegatus | reverse complement strand
TCCACAAAGCCCATTTCAGAGTGACAGAAGAAGCATCTGCTCTATGATAATATTGGGGGACCTGATCACATCTCTCAGCACTGGACAGATCATCTAGGCAACAGGTTAACAGAGTAACCATTATTCTTTCAGAAGGAGAGAAGAAATCTAGAGGGGGGAGAGGGAGGGAGTGGGGGAAGGGGAGAGGTTGGACAAGGGGCATAAAGAATAATTAGGATTTGTAACAATATATATGCTAGTAATACTGATTTAATCAACATATCTCAATGTTCAACCCAAAAAATATGTATAATCGATTTTGACTCAATAAATAAAATAAATTAATAATTTAAAAAAAAAACATGAGTGAGGCCGAACTACTGTATATCCCAAGAGCTGCTTGTAAGGTCTGCATGGCTGTTTAAGGCTGTCAAATCTTAAAATTTTTTGTAACAGTTCATTCATTATTAACTGCTATTTGCAGAAAAATTTCAAGCTACACTTTAAGCAAAATAAAAACTTTACATTCTAAAATAAATTACTGAAAATTGGGACGACAAAAAACCAAAAAAATCCTCCCATTCACTCTAGTATTCTAATACATGCACTTTGAGCATTTTGATATACTTTTAGTCTTTTTTTTCCCTAGGTAATTCTTTAAAAAACACAACTGTGATTATCAAATGTGTATATGTGTACGTTCTATGCCACTCTTCTCACTAACAAACCAAAAGCATTATTTCATGCTGCTAAAGTGTCATAAAATTCACTTTAGCTGCATAACTTTTGTTTAAAATGGGCTGGCCAGGGGGCCGGCCTGTGGCTCACTCGGGAGAGTGTGGTGCTGATAACACCAAGACCATGGGTTCAGATCCCATATAGGGATGGCCGGTTGGCTCACTGGGTGAGTGTGGTGCTGACAACACCAAGTCAAGGGTTAAGATCCCCTTACCAGTCCATCTTTAAAAAAAATAAATAAATAAAATAAAATAAAATGGGCTGGCCAGTTAGCTCACTTGCTTAGAGCATGGTGTTACAATACCAAGGTCAAGGTTTCAGATTTCCATACCAGCCAGCCTCCAAAAAAAAAAAGTAAGCTGTTTAAATTGAAAATATTCTATATAACTACACTTTAATATTTTAATGCATGTATATTTTTCTCAAAAATCAAAATGAACAAGTCCCTACTGTTAAATAAAACTAGTCTTGTATCTGTTCTCTGTAATGGTAGTAGTCACTGTAAAAACACGATTAGAACCTAAATAAATAGACAAATGTAGGGCCAGCCCGTGGCTCACTCGGGAGAGTGCGGTGCTGATAACACCAAGGCCACGGGTTCGGATCCCATATAGGGATGGCCGGTTTGCTCACTGGCTGAGCGTGGTGCTGACAACACCAAGTCAAGGGTTAAGATCCCCTTACCGGTCATCTTTAAAAAAAAAAAAAAAGACAATCTGTTGTTAAATCCACCTTGGAAGTTAAAAATTCATTTCCTTTAAAATATTCCCCAAATATGTTGGCTCCTCAATTGGTCCTGATTATTCAGTACTCAGGATGAATACTAGAATACAGTGTGCCAACTAGCATGCCCTGGCAATATTTCAAGTATCAAGAATTATTATTTATTGAGATACTGTGCTAAATGGTTTTGTATGTGTGTGTGTACACACTAAATGCTTTTTACACACATTATCTCATTATCCTCGTAATAACCCTGGTGAGGTATTAGTATTATCCCCATTCTAAAAATGAGATAGTGGGAGGCTAACTTGCCCTGGCTCACACAGAGACCAGAGCTGAGATTCTCAGCCAGACTATCTGACTCCAAGGCCCATGCCCATCACCACCACACTTCATGGCTTCTTCTGTTTCTGTGTAGATTTAAATACCCAATGCTCAGCATCATTTTGTCATCTGCCATAGTCTCTGGCAGCAAATGTATGAAACACCTAGCAGAAGGATTTTGGTGAAGTAATTCAGGAAGGCAACAGAGTACAATGGCAACAGACAGAAACATGGTAAAGAGTGAGAACCTTGCCCTAAGATTAAAGGCTCTGAAAGCCAAAGTCCGTACATATGTCAGTCACTAAAGCTCAGTGTCAACCCTTTAAGTGGGGAGGAAAAAAAAAAAAAAAAAAGGAATATATACCTCAGAAAAGTCTCTTCTAAGCTAAAGAAGTACAGTCATGGATCACTGTCAGCAGCAACATCTTCAAAAATGATTAAAAAAAACCCCATCAAAACAAAACTGTATTTATTGAGTCTGGAGATGAGAAAACTTTTAACATAGTCCTGGCTCCTAGAAAACTCCTCTCCTAACCCTCTAAGGTTCCTGGAGAAGTACAGCAGACAAAAGAGAGGAAGACTCCTTACCCACGAGAGGAGTGCAGCCGCCCGGGTCGCATGGAGTGTCATCTTGGTGATACCAGACAGTCACCCCAACGCACCTGGAACCCAAGAGAGGAGGAAGAGTAGTTAATCATATCAGACAACCATGATGAAGGAGTAGAGGAAAAACAGTTTCATTTACCAGCTCTGAACACTTAAATCACTCTTCATGTGGCACTTAATCCACCAAGGCAACATGGGAATTATTTATTTATTTATTTATTTATTTACTTATTTTTAAAAAGATGAGCGGTAAGGTGATCTTAACCCTTGACTTGGTGTTGTCAGCACCACGCTCAGCCAATGAGTGAACCGGCCATCCCTATACGGGATCTGAACCCATAGCCTTGGTGTTATCAACACCACACTCTCCCGAGTGAGCCACTGGGCCAGCCCCAACATGGGAATTTTTTAGAGAGCTCATAAAGCTTATCATGTCAGAGCTGACAGTAAAGAATCCTGCATTTAATCAGTGTCCACAAACTCCCCATGCAAACTTTTAGTTCCACACAAAACACGAGACTCAAAGCTGGTCTTCAACCCTGCTGTTTGGGACATGGTACCCTTAAACGTGGAACAAATGTGGATTTTCAGACAGACCTGGGTCTGAATGCTGATTCCGTGTGACCATGGTCATGTGACCTTGGTCAAGTAACATAACCTCTTTTAGTCTCAGTTTCTTCATCCACAAAATGGGATCTGCAGGGCCGGCCCGGTGGCGCACTGGATAGTGCGCCGCTTGGGAAGCGCGGCGGCGCTCCCGTCCGAGGGTTCGGATCCCATGTACAGACCGGCTCCCGCTCACTGGCTGAGCGAGGCGCGGGAGCAACGCCGAGGCTTGTGATCCCGTCGCCGGTCCCCGGTCCGGTACGGGGGCAACACTGAGGGTTGCGATCCGTTGCCGGACACGGAAAAAAGACAAAAAAAAAAAAAAAA
>NW_007726394.1:340687-357904 GCF_000696425.1 Galeopterus variegatus | reverse complement strand
AACACTGAGGGTTGCGATCCGTTGCCGGACACGGAAAAAAGACAAAAAAAAAAAAAAAATGGGATCTGCATACAACTTTCTGGGTTGTTGTGATACGTAAAGATACAGCAAATAGTACAGTGTCTGGCACATGGTAGGTATGTATTCAGTCATCACTGTTCTTAAGCAGAAAGGTTGATTTCTGGCTCTTTCTGCAGGTACTCAAATTCTACCTACCTAACAACTGAATGGAGGAAATCTCTCCAAATTCTGGATTTCTATACCCTCCACAGAAATGTCAAAGACAGACATGGTTCAAATGGGGAATTGGGCATATCCAAACCAAAGTCTCTGGATGAGGCCAAGCGCAACTCTGGTAGAGATCCCATGGGACATTTAATGAAAGATTAGGCACTTGTCCTGGTATTCTTACCCCCAATTTCCTGTCACATTGAAAATCTGCCATCTGCCTGCCAACCTACCCAAGAGACCACACACCTGATCACTAAATATTTCCCAACACTACCTAACAGCCCCTACAATTCCCACAAATCTCCACCAATGCAACAGCCCCACCCTCCACCTCCTGCTCTAGGTGTTCAGTTTGTCACTACTTTAGAAAGAGGAACTAGAATGGTAAGAGGGCTGGCCAGTTAGCTCACTTGGTTAGAGCATCGTGTTGGTAACACCCAAGTCAAAGGTTCAGATCCCCACATGGACCAACTGCCAAAAACAAAAAAAACCAAAAAACAGAGAGTGGTAACAGCCACCAGCTATAAATCTCCCCACTTCTTTAAGGTGTGGGTTCTGTGGAACCAACATTTGCTGAGCACCTTCTGTATGCAAGGTTTTTGGATTAAAGAAAGACACCGTTCTTCCCCACAATGTACTCACTGTCTAGTAGGGGAAAGAGATACATAAATCTGATAATTCACTCCCCATCATCTCTTGGTCCTTCCTATCCAAGTGTGCTCTGCTTAGTAACCAAAAAGGGTTTTGTTAGTCTCTACTGTGTTCATCCTGTGCTGGAAGCTACATGGGAAACTGGAGATACTGACATGGTCCCTGCCTTTGAGGGGCTTTCAGTAGAAGAGTAAGAAGTAAAATTAAATATACATGAAGCACTAATAGAAGAAAGTAATCAAATGCTAAATATAGCTAAATGCTAATTATAATTAAGTGCTTCCTGACCCTGCAAAATCCAACATGATTCCACCTGTCATATCAATGTCACAGTCTTGGAAATGAGCCAATTCACCTGGGTTTTGGCAAGAGCAAGTGAAATGGTTACGGGAGCTCTTAGGAGGGCAGAAAAGCTAAAGGGTGTATGTTCACCTCAGTCTTGGATGATTTTCACCAAGTATGGCCTATCCATGGGCACTGACTGCCTAGCCCTTGGGGCCAGGCAAGGATGAAGGCAGATGGCCTCAACTATTGTACTGCTATAAGGCTTTTCTGGTGGCTGGCCAGCCTAAAGTTAGAGGGACCATACTTGGCCCTTGTGGTGAAGGCGGTAATAGACAAATTCTCGACTGGGGCTTCTTTAAAAAAGTCTCTGAGCTATTTAGTAACGAGGCCCAGATTACCTCCCCTTCATGCCCACTGCTGCCTATAGACTTGCAGTCCTTCTAATGAGGCCCAACAATTTTACCGGAGGTAGATCTTGCCCCCTCTGAGAGATTTGCAGCTGTGCTGCCAAAAATGATCTGAGGTTTAACCAACCTCTTCTCTTCATCTCAGAGGCAAAACATACAACCCTCATGTCCTCCCAGGAGAGCCTGTCTACGACGAATTCCACTGCTCAAGAAAAATAACGTCAAGGCTAAATGCCCTTTTCTGTGCTCCCCAGGCACAGAAATAGGAGGAATCTAACACTCAACACTAGGAACTCCTGAAGGGCCTTTTCAGCTCAAAGCCCTTAAAGGGACACTCTGCACAGACAGGACATCAGGCAAAGAGGCTTTAGGACAGCCTGGCCATTCACTCTTCTCTGGGTAATGAATGATTGAAGCCAGGGTGCACATCTAGTTGGCAGCATCAGGACTATAGCTTTAAGCAGCTCTTGGCTTGGAACCCAAGGGCTCCCAGCCAGAGCACCATCATCCCCACCCTCCCCCTGAAATCTGAGGCAGGCCCCACCCAGAAGACTGGGTGAGGGTGATGGAAAAACAGATTCCTGCGATTGTAGCCTGGAACCATTTCACAAAAAGATCTGCTGAGATCCACCCCAATTCAATCAGGCACCCCTGCAACCCGCAATCAACAAAGAAACAAAACCCCAGAATGCAGGCCAGGCTCTCTGAGGGCACCTTTAGAGTTCCCACCTACCTGGTTCTTTGAACAAGAAATGCCTCCAGAATCCAAAACAGAGGCTTCACAGAGCTGGTAAGATGCTCTCTCTTTTCCCTGGTCTCAGGAAGGAATCAAGACACAGATGCAGCTGCCTTATAAACTTAAGGCCCTGCATCCTCTTTACATTTCCCAAACTGATATAACATAGCTCCCTCATATCAGGACCAACTCCCACATTTACAGTAACTCCTTCATATTTCCAGAAAATACATATCAGGGCAAGGAAAGTGATGCTCAAGAGACACACGGCCACATGTCCTGTACCCTCTCTGGATCTTAAAGAGTTAAAGCCTAGTTGTGGTTTCCTACTAGAGCTGAAGCTAATGCAAACCACCTGCTCAGATGTGAGGCACAGGACCAGAGGGTCAGGTTGCTGAGCTATGGGGTCTGTTCTGAAAATGCTTCAGTTTTAGTAGATCAAGTGATAGGCCAAAGGCCAGAGGGTCTGCATTGCAGCAGCCCTGCTCTCCTTACCCCTCCCCCTTTCCCCACCTCCCTGTGCCAGCTCTGAGACTGCCTCTTAGCCACTTATTGCCTGCCTGAATACCAGCCCTACCTCAAGATAACACCAAAGTGACCTTTGGTCCCAGAGAGCGGCTAAACTGTAATGATCTCTCAGCGTCTCCGCTGAACCTCATTCTCTTAGTACTAACTCCCACTCCCAGAATTTCAGGGCCCAAAGCCCACAAAAGCTCCCACCTCAAAGGGTCCTTCTCCCACCCCCACCCCCCCGCCCGATGGTTCCAAAGGCCACAGACTCACAACTCACAAAGGAAATGGCTGCCCCATCTGTGTGCCCACACTCAAGGGCAAAATTTACCACCACTTACTCTGAGAGCCTGCCTGCCTGGAGCCCTAAGAATTCCATGCTCTGCACCCCTTTCTAAAAGAGACACTCCCCCCATCTGAGAGACATCCACATCCAAAGAGTGAACATCCTAATCTTGGGGCTCCTCCTCCAGCTCTGGGAGGGATGGGTCAGGAGGTACAGGCAAGCAAGCACCCAGACCTCACCTGGCAGGTTACTCCAGAGAGGCCCAGCAGAGGCGAAGCTATCTTGCTATAGGCTAATTCACCATAAAACACAGAATTGGAAATACCTTGCTGGGGCATCTCCTGGCTCCGATGAAGGTAAGAGGTCAAAGGACCAGAAGCTCCAAGAATAGCCATGGAGGGAAAAACACTGTCTTTCAACTCCTGGGGAGTCCTGAGTAGACTGCCTGGTCCAAGTCTAAAGAGCTTCTCTGCACTCTTGAGGTCAAGGGCAAACTAGATTGCTGGATGTATTCCCTGGTCCCTCTAAAGGAACTAGCTTTGGGCTCAGGCCTCCCCCTCTTCACATAGACCACCTCCTCTTTGTAGTCGAGAATTTGGCCTAGAGCTCCAGGGCCCTGGAGAGGAACAAGGGAGGGAATGCAGGGGAAATCAAGATTCCCTGGTTTCTCCAAAAATGGCTTACTGATATCTGCCCCTTCCCCCTACTGCTCTGTAGGGTCCAGATCAGAAGGATGTGGGCAAACGGGCTGCAATCATGAACTAGACCTGGGCCTGCAGCCATACGCGCGCATGCACACACACGGGCCCACTCCAGCAGTTCCTCAGCACAGCACCGGCCCCCACCACTATATTCACATACCCAGGTCCCTACCAGCTGACAAAATGAACCTGTTTTCACTGCCCACCACTTCGGACACACCCAGGGTCTCAGGCGGGAGTGGAGAAGCCCTCTCCTGAGCTGTCTCCACAGCTCAACGTGCAGGCGCACACGCTCCCCCTCTGAACAAAAACACGCTGACATCTACGCAAGAGGGAAAGAAAGCAACCCTTTGCTCTGAAAGGCGCCAACTCCCGGATGTTGGCAGGCTCCGCTCCCAGCGCCTGTTTCTGAGTGTGTTTACTTGCTCGCCCTCTTCTCTCCCTCCCCTTTAAGGATGTCGCAGGAAAGGGAGGTGAGGGTGGAGAATCCACCGCACCCCCTCGTCCATGTTTGAACAAAAACCCAGAGAAAGAGTGAGGGAGAAAAAGTCTCAGTGCAGCGGGGCCTTACCAGACTCCTAAAGCCAAACGAATCTACAGGTTTTAATCCGCCATTAGCATTTAAATCTTGAAAGGAGAGGAGGAGGGGGGGGCCAGTGGAAAGTAACCCCACACACAAAAGAAAAGTTGTTGGTTTTCTTCTCAGTCAGCCTGGCAGGGGCGATCTTCCTGGCTGACAGCCAGAAGTGCGTCACAGCCAGGAGTCTGCTTTCTTTAAAGGCACAGCGAGCTTCCGCGATCTGGGAGCGCCGCGAAGCCGGGAACGCTCGGCGGGGGAGGGGTGCGGGGAGGGGGCGCACCGGAGAGGAGGGGCTGCGAAGGCGAAGGCTGGAGGCTTGGTCCACAAACAAGAGAACAGAACGCGGGGGAGGGGTGACACGAGCAGGCAGGCAAGATTGTTGAACAACAGCGGCAAAAGCCGAGCCAAGCTGTGGCATGAACGCACAAAACACATCTCACAGTGGCCTGCCTGACAAACCTGAGGTCACCCGGACACTCCCCCTGCGCTCTCTTTTCCTCCCAGGGCTTAAGGCGGCAGTGACAGCCTGTCCATCTCTCTGGCCAGCAACGGAAGGGTAGGCCAAGGGCTGCCCCGATGATTAGATCAGCCCCTGCCTGGCGGCGGGCAGGGCAGGGCAGGGAGGAAGACCCGGGGACAGAGGCTTTGAAGAGCAAGCGAATCGCAAGCCCTTTTAACAGGGGCAGCTTCCTGCCTGCTCCAGGGATGGCCGCGTCTTTAAGCACACGCATGCCATGCCGCTCGCACACAAAGCGCCTCGCTGCCTGTCGTGGGCGCCGCCTGCCCTGGGACATGGCCACCCCCCAAGCCCATTCCCCGAGGGAATCTCTCCAGCCCGTACCTTATGCGTGGCAAGGCCAGAATGCCGCGCCGGCCCGCTCCTCCCCCTCGGCCACCCAAACAAGAAGCCCAGGCAGATTCTGGCCCTGGAGCGCAGGCCTGCGCTGTCCTGTCCGGGTGGCTGCGTGCTATTGTCGACTGTGGAATGGCCGCCAAAATCCCAGCTGTGTGGCCAGAACCTAATCCCCTGTTCCGCTGAGCATTTGTGGGGAGGGGCCGTGGGGCCGAGGGCCAAGGCACAGGACCGAGTAAGGCAGGCACTGGCTGGAGCCCTTGCAGACACAGGCACTGGGACCCATCAGCAGAAACTATGGTCTCTGCCTCTCCTACATGGCCGAAAAGAAAAAGATGTCTGACTCTTAGAAGACAAAACAGCGTTTCCACCCACTGAACAGCGACCTTCACCAAAGCTTCCAGAAAAGCCCAGCAGAGAGTTACCAGGAAACCCCTCATTTTACATCACATTTATTGAGCACCCACTATGTGCAACGGACTGCTGTAGGACACTGTAGAAAGTATACTAAGATGAATTAAACCCAGCATCTGCACTGAGATAGGTTATTTATAATTCCACAGGTCATAACAAATGTGCCTCAAAATTTTTTATTTCAAGGGGCCGGCCTGTGGCTCACTTGGTAGAGTGCGGTGCTGATAACACCAAGGCCACGGGTTCGGATCCCATATAGGGATGGCTGGTTCGCTCACTGGGTGAGCGTGGTGCTGACAACACCAAGTCGAGGGTTAAGATCCCCTTACCGGTCATATTTAAAAAAAAAAAAAAAAATTTTATTTCAAGATGGTATGTGCTAACTCCACAAAAGATGTGAAGAAAAATACTAACCTCTTGAGAGTGGGGGAGGTTGGAGAAATGAAGTGATATTTTAATTTGGATCTTGAAACACATGAGTAGAATTTCCCCAGATGGAAGAGAGAAGAGTGGGAAAGAAGAGAAAGCAGAGAGGCAGTGTGGAAGCAGTGGGAGGACAGGCTCCAAGGCTGAGGTGGGATCAGACAGGGGGAGAATCATGAACTTCAAACCAAAGAATCAAATAAAGATTTGAAAGTTTTAGTTTGTTTTTAACACAGCTGTGGTACGACAAGAACTGCACTCTAAGTTTATTCTGGTATATGAATAAATGAGTCTAGCGGCAGGGAGGTGAATCAGGAGACAGCCACAATAGACAGCGGACAGGTAATGAGAACACAAAGGAGGGTAGCATAAGAAAATGGAAAGACGGGGAGTGACAGACATTGTGGAGACAGGATAAAGGGCTGACAGAAAGCAAGAGGCAGGAAAGTGTGAGGATGACCCACAGAACTAAATTGAGATGATGTTAGAAGAGAGAAAATGGGTGTAATAAATAGTAGCTAATGCTTACTGAGTGCTTGCTATGTGCCAAACACCATTTTACTGACCTAATGTGTAGTAACTCCTTAATCTTAAAATCTCCTTTAATGAAATAAAGGAGATGAAGAGACTGAACCACAGAAATTAAATAATTTGCCCAAGATCACATAGCTAGTAAATGGCAGAACCTCTACCACTTGCTGCTAACTATGTGCCTCTGGCAAGTAACCTCTGAGCCTCAAGAGCCCTATTGTTAAATAAGGATAAAGACATCTCCAACGGAAGATGATGAGGACAGGGGCTGGCCAGTTAGCTCACTTGATTAGAGCACAGCCTTATAACACCAAAATCACGGGTTTGGATCCCCGCACCGGGAAGCCACCAAAACCAAGAAGGTGATGAGGATTAATTCAATATCATCTATAAGGTACCAACACATTGGCTAGCACACAAGGCACAAGGTGGGCTTCACAAAGGTTAATTCCTCTTTGGCATTTTCATCCCTTGTCACCAAGGTATCCAAGTAGAAGTTGGTTCAACATCTGTTGGGGAGACTAGAGACAGTGCTCCTCCTGGAGCAGCAGACTGGATCCCTCAGGATGCCTGCCTTCTTCCCATCGGTCTGCCTCTCCAGATTTTACTTTAAGGACCAGCTCAAATCCCACCTCCTCAAATATTTAACAGTTAACAATAGTTATCTTGGGGAAGGAGTTAGATTGTGGGGGACATTCACTTGGGGATTTTCTATACTACGTGTTTCTTTTATGTTTGAATTTATCTTTAATAACCATGTATTACATTGGCGATCAGAAAAATGTATCTACATCCTGCATTGGCACTTGTACCACCTTATGCATATATGCTTGAAAGTCTTGTCTTCACATCTAGAATGTAAATTCCTCAAAGGCATAACCAGTTCCATCTCTCTCTCTGTAATCTTCCATAGTACATAGCACACTAGAACTCCTTAAGTCTGTTCCAAATTCAACCTCTGGCCACCAGATAATGACTGTGCTGAGTGGTAGGGATGCGGTGGGGGTCAGACCAAGGTGCTACCCAGACTGGCTTCTTCTCTCAGGCCCTGGAATCTATTCCCACAGTATCATTTGTAGTCTGTGGTTAACAATCACTATTAGTACAAAGAGAAGTTCTTATTCAAAGGAGCACCATGAAAGCAAAAGCAACACCAAAATTTTTATAGAAAAGCAAAGTGGCAAACATAAAGACTGGCACAATCAATACTCCAGAAAATACATGAGGTGAAAATAGGAGGCAGGCCTGCTAAACCCACCTAGCCCTGAAGCTTCCTAGCCCTGATACGGTGTCTCAAAAGAGTGAAGATCTCCTCACCCTGCTCCCTTGCTCTAAACTCAAGGCAACAGCTTCCAGCTGTGCAGAGGGGCTAAATTCTCCTCTGGAACCTCTCTGCGAAGTTGCCAAGCTTCTGGGCCAGCTCTGGGACAGCCCAGGGAACGTGGCCAGATTCCCCAGCGTCTCTCTCCTCCTCCCCCTCCTGTGGCAGCAGCAGAACTTCCCCAGCCCTTCTCACAGCCTCCACAGGCAGCAGGCAGGCCACATGGCTCCTGCCTGATTCTGCAAGCCTCAGCTCATTTTCCCCAAAAGACTGGGATAGGAGTGGTAAAATCATTTTTGAAATAGAAAGAAAAAAAAGAAAGTAAGAAAATAACGAAATTCAGCAGAGAATTCAAATAGAGGTTGGAAAAGGGTGGTGATTTGTTAGGAGCGCACAGGGTGTTTCAGAAGGTCTGATAATCTGTCTTCTGAACTGGGTGGTAAGTGTATGGGTGTTCATTTAATTGTTTTTGTTTAAAAACATTATAGTTTTTCATATATATTACCATTTTTTAAAGTTTAAACAAAAAAGACTGGGAAAGAGCAATTCCCCTGAGACTTTCCAGAAATGGGATGATTCTAATATAAATAATTATCCTGGCACTCAAGGCCCTCCATGACCTGGCCCCAGTTCTACCTTCTAGAGTCATTTAAGCCATTACCTAAACCCTCCACCCTGCCAGGCAGGTCCATAAGGTTATAGACTGTACTGATTATTAGACAAGATGACCATATAGAGAACAAGCTCTGGGGACAGACCCAACTGGACTCAAATTTTGGCTCTAACACTTATTAGCTATGTGACCTTAGGCAAGTTATTTAATCTTTCTAATTCTCAGTTTCCTTTTCTGTAAAATAGGGATAATCATAGTATTTATCTCATTGGGTTATTGTGAGGATTTAACAAAATAAAGCATGAGAAATGTTTAGCATAGTGCCTGGCACATAGTAAGTGCTCATTAAATGTTAGCTATTAATTACAACCATAACAGCAACAACAATAATGATAGTCTTTAGGTATTTATTATGCCAGGACATCAAGTGGCAGAGAAAAGACTAGAAGGTATTGTCCAGGGTAGTTTTCTTTTTCTTTTTCTTTTTGGTGGCTGGCTGGTACAGGGATCCAAACCCGTGACTTTGGTGTTATAAGTCTGCACTCTAACCAACTGAGCTAAAACACAGGGCAGTTTTAAAGATAAGGAAATCTGCAGCTCAGGAATTAAGTGACTGAGTTACCTGAGTCACAAAGTAGTGAGTTGTCTACCTTATCCCTACATTATTCTCTACTACTCTTATATAGATGAGTAAAAGCTAGCACATTCTCGGTGGCTCAAAGTAACACTGTACTTCTACCTCCTCATAAAAATCAACTTTTTAATCAAAACAAACAGCTCTAATTTCAAGAGTAATCACTAAAGAATTTTTTCTGTAAAGAAATTAACAAATATTAAAGGACCAAAACTCCTCTGAAGCAGCAAGCACCAAAGAAAAGTCTCCTACCAGGAGGGATGTTGGAGACATCTTAAGGATGAGAAGGGAGAGGCTGGAAGGAAACACCACCATTGGCTAGAGGGAAGGATTGCTGTTTCAGAAGCCTGACCTCGGGCTTATTCACCATGGCCTCATTCTCCCTCTCCAGAGGGTAGTGGCTGATTAATAAGGCAGTGTTGGTAAGTCTGAGGCTTCCTGGGGAGAAAACCAGAGGGCAAATCAAAACCCAGAGAGGATTCATTATAACATCCAAGGGGCCTGCTCAGTTCTCCCTCAAGAAGGCCTTTCTACAAAACACCTAAGAACCTGTTCACCCTGTTTCATTGTCACAAAGGAGTAAATGGCTCTGTCCCTATAGGCAACATATCTAGCACAATGTCACAAACACAGAATGCTCACAAACACAGAAGTCATGATAAGAAAGGCAAAAGAAAGTGACAGGAGGGGGAACAGTTTTTCTGTAAAGACTTGTAACTCCTGAAGACAGCCTCCATAGTGGTAGAAAACAGGGTGGATCTGGTGTTGAAAGCCCCTGTAGGTAAGTTCTGATCACTTACTAGGTATGTGGCTTAGGGCAAGTTACTTGCCCTAGCTTGGGTCTCAGTAAAAGAAGGGGATTAGGTTAGATCATTTCTTTCTTTCTTTTTTTTTTTTTTTTAAAGGATCCGAACCTGTGGCCTTGGTGTTATCAGCACCACATTCTCCTGAGTGAGCCATGGGCCAGCCCGGGTTAGATCATTTCTAATGTGCCTTTCCAACTTCCAAAATTCCCATGATTCTTTCTGCAGGATAACATTCTCAACAACAACAAATCTTGCACTAGAACTCCTCTCCTCAGAATTCGGCCAAAACATCACCAGTTAGGGTTCCCTTTCCAAATATATTGCAAATCTCCTAGAAACAGGCACTTTGTTACCTCCTGGGTCCCATCCCTAAAGGGAGGCACATGTGGGTGCTTCATTAATACTCTATGAAAGGATCAATCAGGTCCTTGGAAACCAACTTAGTGTGGACCAACTTAGTGTGGCATTCAGTGAAAGGTGATTGGCATTATACTCAAGGCATTACAAGGAAGCTTTTCATAAATAAAAGCCACAAAGTGCAATTTATAACTACATCTAAAGAAAAGTAGCTTTTGGTACCTGGTCCTCTTCCCTCCTCCCCACCCCACTTTATTTTCCCTTTCCTCTGTCCTGTGCAGCATTGAGTCCCCAGTCTTTCTGATTTCAAGTTCACTTCTCCCTCTACCACACCAGAATGGTTTTAACCACTGACAGAAATAAACAAAACCCAACATTTATAGATGCTGGGTGTCTAAATAGAAAACTAAATTGACTCAAGAACCAAATCTGTTAATATGTTACCAATAAGAGAAATAGTGGGAACGGTGCCTAACATATGCATGATAAAACAAAACCCTAACATTTGAGCATACATCAAGAATTTAAGGCTGTGTCTCACATCTCACTTAATCCCTCCAAAAGAACCTCAAGAGGCAAGGATGTTTATTCCAATTTTATAGATTAGGAATCTAAGGTTCAGTAAAAAGAAAATACCTGCCTCAAGGCCAACCACCAAGGCTGCAGAGCCAGAACTCAAACTCAAGTCTTCTAAATCCAGTGCTCTCTCCAGCACACCCCAGCTACATCCTCTATCTTTCTTAACAGAATAGGCCTTTATGTGTACAAAGCACTTCTGCATTCATCATTCATATTGTTTCTACCACAGCTCATGAAAAGGGCAGTGTGGGTATCATTATCGCCATTTTAAAAGATGCTAAGTAACTTGATCACCATCAGATAAAATAAATTTCATGCATCTGGCTGAGAAGTGCAAAATTCCACACAAGCAATTTTCAAAATAAATCAAATTTCCTCCTTTTAGGGCCTAGCTCGCTTTTTTGAGATGCATGTTGTAACTTTTCACTTAGAATTAATGAAATTTAATTAGGGATATTCAACTATAAACATGAAATAAACACCTCTACATACTGTGCTGGGGATTCAATGATGAGTGACACAGCCTTTAAAACTGAGTTTCCAACCCTGTGGAGGAAGAAACATAGCTATAACCACAATATGAGGCCAAAGAACACGGGCTTGGGGAGTGCTGAAATGAAGAGGAGATAACATTGGCAAGGCTAGTGGAGACCAACGTGTAGTGACTTACTAAAGAGCAGCAGGAGGCACTCGAGTGTCCTGAGCAGGAGAATGGTACACTATGTGTACTTTTTGAAAAGACGACTCTGGCACATCAGTGAGTCCAGAGGCAGAAAACAGAGTTAGGTGGCATTTATAGAGGTAGAGATAAAACTGTGCTGACTGGGCAGTGGCAGTAGGAACTAAAAAGAAAGGTTCAGTCATGCATCACATAATGACATTTTGGTCAATGACAAAATTATAATAGAGCAGAAAAATGTCTATCACTTAGTGACATAGGGACACAGCATAGTGACATAGCTGTCGTACATCATAATGCAATTACTTTATTTTTTATAAATTTATAAATTTAATGTAGCCTAAGTGTGCAATGCTTATAAAGTCTGCAATACAGTCATGCCCCGGGCCTTCACATTCACTCACCACTCACTCACTCACCTGGAGCAACTTCCAGTCCTGTAAGCTCCATTCGTGGTAAGTATACCATTTTTTTTTTTTTTTTTTTTTTGGTAGCTGGCCGGTATGGGGATCCAAACCCTTGACCTTGGTGTTACAAGGCAAAAAAAAAAGCCCTTTTTAGAACATATCCTGTTGTTAAATGACACATGACTATATATTTGAAAGGCATTGCAGAGGTAGATCCTACACTCTTAGCATATAGGGGTGTGGGAAAGGTGGGGAGCTGAAGAGACCTGTAAGATTCTTGCTTTGGTGAAAAGACTCCAGAATGGGAAAACAGGAGAAGGTACTGGTTTAGATGAGCTGTGAGGGACTAACTCAGGCTGGGATGATGGAAAAAGCTTTCCCAAAGAAGTAACATTTAAGCAGGATACTTAAAGTGTGAGTAGGATGACTAAGAAAGAGAAGTAAAAAAAAGAGCATTCTAGGCAGAGCATGTGCAAGGACAAAGCACATTATATTTGGGCAATGGCATGTAGTTGAGGGAGGTACAGCAGATGGTAAGGACAAGTAGTGCTAAATTGTGAGGCACTTGCATCATGCTAAGGAATTAGGATTTTATCTTGTAGGCGAGGGGAGACAATCAAGGTTTCTAGAGGGAGAAGGGTAAAGGAGAACAACATGATCAGAGCTGTGTTTCAGAAAGGTAACTATGGAACAGTAAGAAACAAGAGGAAGGCAATATAGCATAATGGCTAAAAGCATAAGATCTGAGGTTAAGACTTCTGATTCAAATGGTGGCTCTATAGCTTACTAGTTGTGCAACCTTGGGCAAGTTATTTAACCTCTCTGTGCCCTCAGTTTCCCCATCTGTAAAATGGGAATAATAGTACTTTTGCAGAGGGCTGTTATATGGAACTAACAAGACAGTACATGTAGTATTTAACACAATATTTGGTAGAAAGATAAATACTAGCTGCTACTAGAGGCTGGAAGTTCATTAGCAGACAGTTACATCTACATATGGTCTACTGTTGACCATGCTCTTCTTTCGACCTGAAGTTCTCTTTTCCTACCTCTTTACCCAGTTAAATCCAACTAATTCTTCACATCTCAGCTCCAATGTTTCTTCCTCATGTAAACCTTCCCTAACCCCTAAATTAGGTCAAGTTCCCATATGCATTCTCATAGCACCATATTCCTTTCCTTCATAGCACTCATAGTTTTTAATTACACCTTTCTGTATTTGATTAATTTCTCTTTCTGCCACTACCACAAGTTCCATGAAATCACAGACTATGTGCTCACCGCTGAACTCTTAGAACTCAGTACAATGCCTGGCACAGCACAGGTGCTTGATAAGTGTTTCTTGAATGAACGAAAGGTTTCAAACTATATTTTAAAAGTGACTCCTCTTTAAGTAAAATCTTTTTTTTTTTTTTTTTGTCCTTTTTAGACCGGCCGCACCGCCGCGCTCAGCCAGTGAGTGCTGTTACCGTGGCCTTGGTGTTGTCAGCACCGCACTCTCCCGAGTGAGCCACGGGCCGGCCCTGTAAGTTCTGTTCTTGATGAAGGCACTAGATGCACAGGTGTGTTCATTTAGTGGAAAGTCATTGAGCTGTACACTTTGTGTACTTTTCTGTATGTATATTATTCATTAGTTAAGAATGCGCAAAATCCTTGTACACTCAAATTATGTATCTACCCACTTCTCCCATCCAGAATGTCTTGGTGATAAGAATGAATCTGATGAGACTGGATGCAAGGGAAGCTCAGAAAAGGTCTAATATTTTAGTTAACGAAAAACAAATTGGCATTGAAAACTGGAACTATCCTGTATCATCAATGATAAGATATCTCAGTTTCAGAGACAGAAAAAATGGCCAATGACTACTAAAAGATGTCACCAATTATAAAATGCATCCAATTTCAGTGTTAAAATGTAAAAAAAAAAAAAAAATAGCTTCTTAAAATATGATATTCTAAATCTCAAGGTGGTTCAATTATGGGATCACAGGCTTGTGAAGTGTGTCTCCTTATACAAGCTCTTCATTTTAGAGATGAGGAGACTAAGACCCTCATTTAACAGTTGTAAAATGACCTTACTAAATTAAAGTCCACACATCAGAAAGTTGAGAACTACAACTACAGTTAATTCCTTGACCCAGATGCCTCCCTTGAAGCCAAGAGAAGAATTACATATTAACTTTATTTTTACTTTCATAATTCTTTACTTTATTAACCTAGTAAAAAATAAAAGTCACCTGTTAAAAATCAATTTAGATGAAAAGATGTTTAGGAAACTTCATTTCTTGCTTATACAAGTTTGTTTTCCTTGTTCTCCAAAACCAATGAAGCAGTGTGAAGTCAGATAAAAGACAAAATTAGCGGGCCGGCCCGGTGGCGCACTGCTACAGTGTGCCGCTTGGGAGTGCAGCGGCGCTCCCGCCAAGGGTTCGGATCCCACGTACAGACCGGCCGCTCACTGGCTGAGCGAGGTGCGGGCACGATGCCAGGGGTTGCGATCCCGTTGCCGGTCCCGGTCCGGTACGGGCGCGACACTGAGGGTTGCGATCCGTTGCCAGTCACGAAAAAAGACAAAAAGGAAAAAAAAAAAAAGACAAAATTAGCAATCTCCCAGCCTTACCATCATTTTACAACTTGTTTATCTAACAATAATTTATCAACATCTCCCAAGCATCAATAAATAAAATTCAAACCCATACTTTTAAAAAGCTACAGTGTATAACAGCTGTCTGTATAAAGGATACACCATAATATGTTCACATATTTTCCAATTGATGGACATGGTTATTTTCAATCTGTTACCATTTCAAACAATGCTACAATGAATATCCTTGTATGTATTTCTCTTCAAAGAAAAGAAAAAATCTATTTCTATACACACACTTTCCTTGTTGTCCCATGTTTTGATTGCTTCCTTTCCTATCATCCTCCCTGCCTCTGTTGCTCATGGACTTATCCTCAGGATCCAGTGTGATAATGGAGGGCAAAGTGATTTGAGGAATGTCAAGACATGACGTGATAGTTACTGTTGGAAAACTGGAATTGGCCTGTCTTGGCTGCTTCTCCCAGCCACCTGCACATATGCTACCCACACTTCCCCTACATACATGTGCTCCCTGTTCTGGTCTCAGCAGCTGCTTCCAACTCAACTGCTGTCGGCAGAGATGGCTTGGGGAGTTAATCCTACTTTGTCACACTCCTGACCCTGGCAAGTACAGACAGGCCCACCAGCTACCGAAACAATTGGGAAGGAAAAAGAATACATTATCTCTGTAAAATAATACAGAAGTATCTAGAGTAAAATGCAAAACTCCCCACTCACCAAGCCTTAACCCACTTTTGTCAATGACACTCACATCCTGAGGTGCCCACAGTTAGGTGTTTATTGTATAACCTTTTAGACCTTTTGTAAGCATGCACATACACACATATTAATAAACGTACATACGTGTGTGTGTGTTTGGTCTATATACCTGTAACTATACTATATAATTTGTTCAGCAGCTTGCCCTTTTCACTTAAAATTTTCTTTAATATGTTTTCATATTACTACATAATGGACTCCCCATACTTTTAAGAGCTTGAGAAAAATCCCAAAGTATGGATATGCCCCAACTTTATTTTCCCATTTTGCTATGACTGGACATTTAGGTTGTTCACAGTGTTTTGTCATGACAAAGAATGCTGCACTGATTACTGGTACACACCTCTTTTTACACACAAACTAATATTTCTCTAGGACATATAATAATTGGAATTGATGGCACAAAAAGTTTGTGCATTGTGGATAGGTACTCACAAATTACCATACAAAAAGCTGTACCAGTTCATATAAATGCCTGTTTCTATACCTCCTATCAACAGATATTTTTTTATTTTACCAATATAAAGGATAAGAAACAATATATGTATGAGTCCATTTTTGTTGCTTATAACAAAATACATGGAACTGGGTAAAATGAAATTTATTGCTTACAGTTTCTGAGACTGGGAAGTCCAAAGTCCACCTGGTGGTGGCGATAGCGACCCAGGGGTCTCACATTGCAAGATGGAAGCAGAGAGAGCAAAAGGCACTCTCTTCTTCTTTTAAAGCCCTCTGAACCACACTCCGACAGCAACTTTTAATCCATTCACTACTGCATGGTCCTACAATCCAATCACCTCTTCAAGGCTCCACCTTTCTTTTTTTTGTCCTTTTTGAGACCGGCCACACCGCGCTCAGCCAGTGAGCACTGTGAGCGCACCGGTCATCCCTATATAGGATCCAAACCCATGGTGGAAGCGCTGCTGCACTCCCAGCACCGCACTCTCCTGAGTGCGCCATGGGCTTGGCCCAAGGCTCCACCTTTCAATTACCATAATAGGATCTCCCACCTTAAAAGTCACAGTGGGGGCTAAGTTTCTAATACATAAAACTTGGGAGACACAATTTAAGCTTCAGGGAGTTTTGGGGGACATAATTCAATCCACTACATTCTGCCCCTGGCCTCCCCAAATTCATGTCCTTTTCACATGCAAATGCATTCATTTCAACCCCAAAGTCTTAACTTGTTTCAATTCAAGAGTCCAAAGTTCAAAGTCCCATCTGTGAAATCAATACAAGTTATCTACTTCCAAGACACAATGGTGGGACAAACATAAGGTACATGTTCCCATTCCAAAAGGGAGAAATAGGCCAAAAGAAAGGGGTAACAGGGGCCGGCCCTGTGGCTCACTCGGGAGAGTGCAGCGCTGGGAGCACAGCGCCGAGGCCGCGGGTTCAGATCCTATATAGGGATGGCCGGTGCACTCACTGGCTGAGCGTGGTGCTGACAACACCAAGTCAAGGGTTAAGATCCCCTTACCGGTCATCTCTAAAAAAAAAAAAAAAAAAAAATTCTGGCTTTACAAGAGTTGGAACCAGCCCAAATGTCCATCATCAGATGAGTGGATACAGAAAATGTGGTATATCTGCACAATGGAATTCTACTCTGCTATAAAAAGAATGAAATACTATACCATTCACAGCTACATGGATGGGCTTAGAAAAAATTATATTAAGTGAAATAAGTCAGGCACAGAAAGAGAAATACCACATGTTCTCACTTATTTGTGGGAGGTAAAAATAAATAAATACACAAACAAACAGGGGGGTTGGGGAAGAAGACAGAATAATCACAATTCCTTGAACTTGTTAAGACAAGCGAACAGATATGATGTTGATGGGTGGGAGG
>NW_007726394.1:323324-340597 GCF_000696425.1 Galeopterus variegatus | reverse complement strand
AGAGAAATACCACATGTTCTCACTTATTTGTGGGAGGTAAAAATAAATAAATACACAAACAGGGGGGTCGGGGAAGAAGACAGAACAATCACAATTCCTTGAACTTGTTAAGACAAGCGAACAGATATGATGTTGATGGGTGGGAGGGGGAAGAGTGATGGGGGAGGGAGGAATCAGTAAAGGGACACAAAAATCAACTACGTTGTATATTGAAAAAATAAAATAAATAAATAAATTCTGGCTTTATGTCATGCCTTTGCCACCATAACTCAGCGTAGGCTGTTACAAGTAGCCATGCAGCTTCCTTAATACTTTGCTGCTTAGAAATTTCTTTGGCCAAATGCTCTCGTTCACAACTCCTAAGTTCCAACTTCCACAAAGTCCTAGGGCATGGACACAATGCAGCCAGGTTCCTTGCCAGTTCACAGCAAGGGTGATCTTTGTCCCGGTTTCCAATAAACTTCTGATTTCTATCTGAGATCTCCGTAGTATGGTCTTCACAGTCCATATTTCTATCAGCATTCTGTTTGCCACCATGTAACCAGTCTCTAGGACATTTCAAATTTTCCCTCATCTTTTTGTCTTCTTCTGAGTCCTCCAAACTCCTCCAACCTTTGCCTAACACCCAGTTCCAAAGCTGCTTCCACATTTTCAAGTGTTTGTTTTTAAGCAACACCCCACTTCTCTGGTACCAATTTTCTGTATTAGTCTGTTTAGTTGCTTATAACAAAGTACACTGAACTGGGTGATTTATAAAGAAAATGAAATTTATTGCTTACAGTTTCTGAGACTGGGAAGAAAAAAGTCCATCTGGTGGTGGTGACAGTGACCCAGGGGTCTCACATTGCAAGATGGTGGAAGCAGAGAGAGCAGAGAGAGTAAAAGGTACTCTCTTCTTTTAAAGCCCTCAGAACCACACCCCTGACCCTGACCACCATTTTTAATCCATTCCCTACTGCACAGTCCTACAATCCAATCACATCTTCAAGGCTCCACCTTTCAATTACTATCATAGGATCTCCCACCCTCTTAACAGTCACAGTGGGGGCTGAGTTTTTAATATATAAAACTTGGGAGACACAATTCAAGCTTCAGAGAGCTTTGGGGGGACATAATTCAATCCACTACAATATATTGTTGTTTTAATTTATATTTTCCTGATTTCCAGAAAAGTTAAATATCTGCTCATCTGTGCAATTGGTCATTCTTATTTCTTAAGAAAGATAATACCATTTTGATTATAAACATAAGAGTTTGGACAGGCCAAGGTGACACAGCCAGTAAGTAGCAGACATCAAAGCTAAGTTTTTGACCAACTTTCCAACAAAGCCAGGCCTCTGACTCTCTGTCAAGTGTATTTCCCAGTGCCCAGGGATCAGCAAATCATGTCTTGCAGGCCAGCAGCCTATATTTCGTAAATCAAGTTTTACTAGATGAAAGTCATGGCTGTTCATTTATGTACTGTCCACGGCTGCTTTCATTCTTCAACAGCAGAGGTGACTAGTTGTGACCATATGGCTTGCAAAGCCTAAAATATTTACTACCTAGATATAAATAGAAACAATAACCCACATTAACACCTAAAGAAAAGCTTCTCGATGGGGATTAACTGTACAATTGACAATGTGGCCATGTTACAGAATGTGTCTTGTTTCCAAATAAATGTATACACAGTGTAAGTCTGGTATATAATATTGAAGGAAAGACATACCTCTACTTCTGGGTTGCGACATTACTGTAAAGGGTTTCCTATTTGCTATTCTTCATCTTCCTTGTTTGTTTAATTTCAACTAATGGTAAACAAACAGATCTGGTTCCTACTATCCTTCAGTGACTTTTGGCAAGTGTAGCTCGCACTCACACACCACAATAATATGAAACCAAAGCAAGCCTCACTATGTCTGCTGCTTAACACCCCCCAACACACAACACAACACAGGTGTCTTCCTCCCTTTTGCTATTAGAAGAAAATTCACTAGGAAGCAGCTGAACATTTCCAGCATGTCAAGCCAAGTGCTAAGAGATACGGCCCCAACCTTTTGGGGAAAAAGGCTGATTCTCCCCTCTAGATCTTACTCTTCTGAAGATCCTGCGCCATGAAAGTAAAAAAATATTTCTTCTGGGAATTTTAGGCCATTCAGTTCCTGTAGGGCAGAGAGGGAAGGTGCCATTCCCCCCATTTTATAAATGGGGAAATTTAGGGGTAACTTTCCACTTCATTTCCAAAGGTCATTTCAGGTAAATAGGGCGCCAGTGACCACCCCTGCCCCCCAATTTTTCCTCCCATCCTCTCCCAACTTTTGTTTTTATATAATAATGGCAAAGAAGCTATCATATCTACAGGGAAGTTAATTTAGTACTTGGAATGAGAAATTTATGATCAAAGAACAGCACATTTTCTCATGCAAGTAAGCAGGCATTAAATGGTTCTCTGGAAAGAAATTTGGCAATACTTATCAAGAACCTTAAAAATGTTCATATTCAAACATTATGCTAAGTGAAATAAGCCAGACACTGAAGGACAAATATTGCATGATCCCACTTATGAGGTACTTAGAGTGGGCAAATTCATAGATAGAAAGTGTAATAGAGGATAACAGGGGCTGAGGGGAGGGGAAAAGGGAATTATTGTTTAATGGGTGCAGAGTTTCTGTTTGGGATAATGAAAATGTTCTGGAAATGAGTAGTGATGGTGGTTGTACAACACTGTAAATGTACTTAAAGCCACCAAATCGTACACTTAAAAATGGTTAAAATGGTAAATTTTATGTATATTTTACCAAAACTTTTAAAAAGTGGGATTACTAAAAAAAGTTCATGTTCTTTGATTAAGTAATTCCATTCATAGCAATAAGAGGTTAGGAAATAATCTGAAGTACAAATATACATATATATTAATAGTATAATTATTATCATTATGAAAAACTAAATATCTAACAAGAACTCAAATAAATGATATTTCCATATGGTGAAATCATATACAGTCATTAAAATGTTTTAAATAATTTTAATGACATAGGAACTACTCAAGAAATATTGAATTTAAAAAGCAGGATATAAAACTATTATGGTATGACCCTGTATTAGTCCATTTATGTTGCTTATAGTTTCAGAGGCTGGGAAGTCCAAAATCCATCTGCTGGTGGTAACAGTGACCCAGGGGTCTCACATTGCAAGATGGTGGAAGCAGAGAGAGAGAGACAGACTCTCCTCTTCTTTTAAAGCCCTCAGATCCAAGCCCCTGACCACCATTTTTAATCCATTCACTACTGCACAGTCCTACAACCCAATCACCTCTTCAAGGCCCCACTTTATAACTACCATAATAAAATTTTCCACCCTCTTAATAGTCACAGTGGGGGCTAAGTTCCTAATACATAAAACTTGGGGGACACAACTCAAGCTTCAGGGAGCTTGGGAGGACATAATTCAATCCACTATAGACCCCAATTTATTTTTTAAGCTACATATACAAATGTTTATAAATACAGATAGATAGATCATACACACATACATCTGCACACTTGTGTGTGTATGTGTATATATTTATAAGGAAATGTATCAAATACAGTCATGTTTATTTCTGAGTTGCAGAATTATGGGTGGTTTTTACTTTCTTCCTTAAAGCCTATTTTTCACCTTTTCTAAACTGTACTATGATATACAACCAGAAAAAAAAATTAATTTCATGTTGTTTAATCTAGTAATCTACTTGCAGACATGCATCATGAGAAAATAGCCAAAAATGTAACAAAAACTAATGCATAATAATGTTCATGCAAAGATATGCCAGAAGCTATTAATAAATAATGGTTACTTCTGCAGAGCAAGGTTAGGGTAAAGAGTAAACTGCAGGGGACTTTATTGTTATCTATATAACATTTATGATTTGAAAAAAAATTCCATTACAATATTGTTTACAATAGAAAAAAAATGAAAGCACTATAAAGATTCTATATAATAAACTGTTATGTAGCTATCAGAAATATTTACAAAGGGCCGGCCCGTGGCTCACTCGGGAGAGTGCGGTGCTGATAACACCAAGGTCCCGGGTTCGGTTCTTAAAAAAAAAGAAATATTTACAAAGGGCCGGCCCGTGGCTCACTCGGGAGAGTGCGGTGCTGATAACACCAAGGTCCCGGGTTCGGTTCTTAAAAAAAAAGAAATATTTACAAAGAGTTTTAGCAACATTACGATCATATATGAATTTATGTAATAAAAAATGGTAAATGGGAAGAAAATATAAAATTATAGGTAACATATGATTTGGAAAATGTGAAACAAATATGCATAGGCATGAAATGCTGAAAGGAAATAACTAAAATGAGAATAGTAGCATTCTCCAGATGGTGGAATTATGTGTAATTTTCAATTTTCTTCTTTACAGTTCTCTGTATTTTTTATATTTCCTACAATAAGTATATACTATTTTCAATCAGGTTCAAAAAATGTTTTTAGTTTCTACCGTACAATCAAAAGCCCACCCCCTGTGAGAAATTTTATCCTCAAAGGATTATCAGTAGTAAGCAACCTACTAGCAAGAAGACTGTGCATAATGTATATGCCTAAGAAAATCATCTTAGTGGGGTGGGGAGCTCAGTTTAAAGAGACACAACTCTGACCACTTCCTGCCTTCTTGCTTTCAGAGTTGCTTTAGTAAATATAACTGAGGAATCAAGCACCCAAATGTGAGATGCCTGACAAACTAACTATAAGAACAAGAACCATGACCTTCTCAACCCTAAAATCTTTGACCTTACACTTAAAAATAGACCAAGACTTATGTAACATGGAGTGGGTCATGTTATTCCATACATTAAAAACATTCAATGGCTAATTCCATGCAGAATAAAATCCAAATCTCTTAGCATGACACTTAAGTTTCTCCAAAATCCAGCCCTCAAACTTCCAGCACTCTCCTCTAAAATATCCCCTATCTCAGGCACATTTTTCTCAAACATGCCAGGCATTTTCCAGGCTCTATGCCTTTGCCCATGGTGTAACCTCCCTGAAATGACCTGTCTTCTAAACCTACTGAACTCCTATTCATCCCTTATAACCTGGTTCAAATGCCTTTTCCCCTCAGAAGCTCTTCTTGTCCCTGTGCCCCACCCTCCCCAAATCAGAAACAACTTTCTTTCCTCTCTATGCTCCCATATTGCTTGTTTCTCTGCATACTTTATTTCATTCCTCCTTGGGTTGATGCTAGCAGTATACATGTTTCTCTTGACTAAGCTCCTGGGGGGCAGAAACCATCTTATTCACTTATCAGCTCCACTCCAGCACAATGCTTACACACAGTAGGTACTAAAAAATGCTGACTGACTGAATAACAGCCAGCTGGCCCTAATCTAGTAAATTCTTTCAGTGAGGCAACCAGTGAAGCCAAATTGTCAAAAAAGACAGTTCCTCTAGTTTAAAGTCATACACCTAGCACGAGGGACCAACAAAAAATGTCATGGGCCTGGCACTTTAAGGGGACTGGCAAGCTGATTGTGTTTACACAATCCTAATTAAAACTAAAGGGCACTAAGGGAAGAAGAGAAACAAGAAAATTAAGAGGTGTGGATTCTACAGGTCCCCTCCTCCTCTGTTTGGAGTCCCAATCTTCCAACCTAGTACCCAGCAAGCTCACTAAGCAGCATATTCTCTCCTCAGGGTCATCTGTAGGATCTAAGTATTAAAAAGCAACTGATTAGGCCACTCTGTCTCTCCAGCAACTGGCCCTGTTCTTGTGCATTTAACTTAATTGTAGTTCCTTGAGGCTTTTTCTCTAAATGAATCCCACTGCACCAATCATTAAGAGAATCCCTTTAAAGAAAGGCTTGAAATTAACAACCTCAGGGAAGAAAGTCTCTCAACTCTTGAAGTCACAATATCCACACTATCCATTTTGATGAAATTCACCCCTACCTCCTTCAAACAATAGGTCTTACCAAGAAATGACTTCTCTGAGGACCAGCATGTCCTGTGATTGTTTTTCAGGAGAAAGCTCTCAAATGTGGGCTTCTCATTAAATAGCTACTTCATGTTTGATAACTCAGTTGTGACAGCAAGTAGAGTAAAATCACTATAATATAGGGGGTAAAAATGAAATTCCACTCCTACCTCAGACCAGTATCTCACAGCTCAGAACAAATAGATACTTTGAACCTTCTTAGGCCTACCCGATTTTCAAATCTAGAACTGTCAGCATCTTTTAACTCTTTCAATATAGAAATGGGGGAAACAAGGCCTAGAGTAAGAAAGAGAATTGCAAATGATCACACAGCGAGTTTGTGACAGACTCTTTGGACGAGGTTATCTAACACCTCATCTTACTGATGAGTTATCAATAAGACCACCATTTCCAGGAACAGACTCCAGGGTACTACATGATAACAGCCGCTCTGCTTTGACTCTCCCCCCAATCCTCCTGTCCCACCCTCCTTTCTGAACTTTCTGAAACCCACACTGCTGACCAAAAAAAAAAAAAAAATCAATGAAGTGATTTAATACATCATTTCTCCTACAAAAGACTGGAGCTACTAAACCATCTGCTTTAGCCATGCCACATGGGAATCATCCTGATTGATTTTGGCATGCTCTTAAGCAGTGGCTGCCACAGCCTGAAGAACTCTTAATTCTTGTCTGTGGGTCTTTGGGAGATGGGATTGCAAAGGTGGCTCAGCTGCAATTTACTACAGAAACATGCTCCAACCCTTTTTGGCCCTCAACACATTTGTGATTTGGGAGAACTACCAAGAAAAAGGCTAATTTTCTCCACTATCTAGTCACCTTGACCTGGAAGCAAGCATACGCACAGTGAGTATAAAGAAAAGTGACTGATTTTTTAGCAAACATTTCCACTCTTATTAAATCAAATGAAAACTGTAATCAAAACACTCTCCTTAGGAAGCCATTTACCTATTCTAACAATTTTACCATTGCTCAAAATATTTATGAAACACTTCTTTGGGAACTGCCTTTAAAATCTACTCCATGTGAGAAAAATTAGGTCTTACTATTTTATAGTCACACCTCATTCTTCACCAAAAAAGGTACTACCTTGCTTGATTCTTTGGCTCATGGTATCTTCTGGCTGTTTCCAAAAACTGAATCCACCAAGCAAGAGTGAGGATTTGCTACCTCTGAGTATGAGGTAGAGAACTAGCAGCTTCAACAGAATAAATATAAAGGCTGAGAATGCAATAACTCTGAGGGATAGAAACTTACAAACATTGTAATTGTCCCACAATTACAATCAAGAAGACAAGATATGTACAATATCTGTCACATGTGTTAAAAATAAACTGTTACATTACTTTATAATCCACTCATTATGTAATCATAAATTCTGGCTCTGGAAGAAATCTTCAAGATCATATAATCCAAACTGTCCAGTTTTACAAATGAGAAAACTCCAGTCCACTGAGGTCAGGAAGTTTGTCCCCCAGTCACACAGCTGGTTAGCAACAGTCAGGACTAGAAGCCCAGACACTCTGACTCCCAGCATAATAAACAAACACATACTTATCCATAGGACTCCCGCCTCCCTCCTCCTCACTTCTGTCTTTAATTCCCCTTGTCAAAGAGGAGGGAGATGACTCGGGACACTAAAGCACACCAAGAATAGTTCTGAAACCCGGTAGCTGAGAAATGATGGCATAAGACCAGAACCTCTCTGCAGTGGCTCCAATGGGTATGAGCCAGTATTTAATATCTGGCTCACAACAGTCTGGGCAATCTACCTCCCAGCAGGGGCTAGAGAAAACCTCCGGACACTCCCCACCGCAGTTAGAAAAATACATTTATTAAACCTCTCTGGCCACCTCCTGCGGTAACCTGTTTGCTTCATGTGATTGAAAGAAGGCTGCTATAAAGAAACTAGATCAGGCAAAAAGAAAGCAGTAGAGATCCTGCTCAGGAAAAAGCTGACCTATGAGAAAGCAGAGAGAGGGTAGGAACCATCTTGACTTACCTCCTGGAGGACAGCCTCCGCAGGCTAGAACAAAGTGATACCCAGCAGTCTGGCTTAGAATTAGCCTCTACCCAGGGAAGGGGCAAAGGGACAGGAATGCTTGCTTATTCCCCATCCCACCCATTCTTGGTCAGCTCAGCCTCACATCGTCCTGGGCAGCTGCAGCATTCTGTGTATCAGACAGCAAACCAGGAGGGAAGCCATGCAGGCCAGGTCAATGGGGTGAGTCAGTGGCAGAACAGGAAGAGTCACTGGGGCAGAAATTCTGGCCTCCTGTGCAAGACTGCCAAACCACACCCCACTTGGTTGGCACTGGGAAGGCCCTGCCCTATTAGGATTCCAGTCTCTAAACCACGAAAGATCCTTCCTCAGCAGGCTCCACACCAATCTCACTTTCAAGTGTCTTACTTCTGCTCAAAAGCTTTCCATGGTTTTCTTCTCCCTAAAGCATCATATCTAAATTCCTTGGTTTAACTTTTCAAGTCCTCCATGTATGGCCTCAAGTCATTTATTCAACCTAATTTTGCACTATTCCACAGAGTGTACGCTGAATTCAAGTCCATCTTCCCATTTCTCTCTTCATGAGCCAAGCTACATTTCCTTGCCTTCAATTATCCAGGAAGAATAAATTCAAACACCTTCAAGCATCAGGCAGGTAACAGAAATGAATGCTCCAGTGGGGCATGTGGCAGAACTAGGGGGTGTTGCCGCCACTTAAAGGCATTTGAATATTTTAATTCAAATATTTATGCAATATTTCACTGTGAGCATCACAATAACCTTTTAAATAGTTATTAATACTCTTTCTATCTTGCAAGTGAGGAAATCTCTCCAAGGTTAGTTGGAAAAATGATGAACAGAGTCTCTAGACCTGCCTGAAGCCAAAGCAAGAGCTCTGTACTATTAGTTTTCCCAACAATACAAACACCATGGCAGATACAGAGCTAACAAATTCACTCTTCATATATACAACCTTAATAGTGGATGGTAAGCCCAAATCACAGCTGACCTAACCACACCCCAACTGTTTCAAATTCTGTTCATCTTCCAAACCCATCTTCCTGCCAAAGTCCTTAGTTAGTCCAAGTCATACTAAATTCCCTCTTCTCTCAATTTCTGTAGGGTTTACATATCAGACGACACAACCAAATGCTAAATTATATACTGTCTGTTATAACACCAAGGTCATGGGTTCAGATGTCCAAGTCATACTAAATTCCCTCTTCTCTCAATTTCTGTAGGGTTTACATATCAGGCGACACAACCAAATGCTAAATTATATACTGTCTGTTATAACACCAAGGTCATGGGTTCAGATCCCCATACCAGCTAGCCACCAAAAAAAAAAAAAAAAATACATGCTGTCTTACACAATTGGATGCTGCTTCTACGTGTTTCAGTTTAGCTTCATTAATCAAACTACTGAATTAACCCATGTAGTTCTCCTACCAAAAATGTTTAACCTGAATCTAGTCAAGAGAAAACAATCATACAAATCCAAATTAAGAGATATTTTTGCAAAACAACTAATCTGAACTATTAAAAACTGGAAATGCTATGAAAGACAAAAAAGCATTCAATATTAAAAGAGATTAAAGAACTGCTCAAGGTTAAAACAGACTAAAGACAAAATTGTGGCAACTAAATGTAGGCATGATCCTTCAATGGATCCTGAATAGAAAAAAAGTCTATAAAAGACATCATTGGGAAAATTTAATAAATCTGAACAAGTATTACGTATTGGATATATTCAATCAATGTTAAATTTCCTGAGTGTTAATAGTACTGTGGTCATCTAGGAAGAAACCCTTGTTTTTAGGAAATACTTCCTGAAATGTTTAGGGATGAAGCAAGACAATGAGCACATCTAACAGTCAAAAAGTTTCAGAAAATGAAGGCTAGATAGAGAGCAAATGTGGAAAAATGTTAGCAATCGGTGAATCTAGGTGAATAGTATTTAAGTATTTGTCATATTCTTACAAAGTATCTGAAGGTTTGAAAATTTTCAAAATAAGAGATTGGTGAGGAGGAAAATCCTGTATGATACACTTAATATACTCAGCTCTGTGAGAGATGTAATAGGCACTAGATAGGTATTTGCTCACTGCTTAAGGAAACTGGGCTTTAGTAACCAGACATAGTCCACTTTACTGCAGTTCACGAGGGGTACAGCAGGAAACTCTTAGGGAACGAGGTTTCCCCCAAACTTACAATGTCACACCACAGGAAATTTAGAAAAGTAGGGAATCAAAGCTATTATTACCTCACTCCTCACCGAGGCCATCACGTAAGTATAAACCCTCAACAAATGCCCACTCACGGGGCAGAATGCAGCTGCTGCCCATACAGAGGATCAATGCTGAGGACACATTGCATCCACCTTGCCACAGGGGACCAAAAACTTGACAGCCTGCAAAACAAGTGTCTCTGGCCTGTCACAGGAAGGCACTCAAGTAATCAAATAAATATGCCTCAAATAAATGCAGGCTTTACTCCTTACCAGATAAACCAGTCCTCAGCTGCAATAAGGCAGAAGAAATCAGCAAGGCTGAATCATTGACATTTCCTGCACTGGCTTCAAAGAAACTCGCCCTTAAATAGGACAGAAAGGGCAGGCAACATAGCTACCAAGAGAGGCCTCAACCCAGGAGCATGCTGTTCAATAATGCCTTCTCCTTTCTCTTCTCTAGCCACCAGATCATTTTACTTTTGCCAAGTGGCCCCTTATTAGGGCAACTGACTACCTAATGGGTAACCCTTAACCTTGGTTCTCTCCTCCCCTCGATGACAGCCAAGATACTGTCCTTTCCAGATAGCTCCTCCCCTACCTTGCCAGAAGGAACAATCAAAACTATTCCCCTAAAACCTCCATTACTGGATGGAATAAGATCTACAGTGCTGTGATATGGAGCTTGGTTATGAAACCTACCATGTTTAGCATTTTTACCAAAGACTTATAATAAAAAAAAACATAAGGCCCGCTTATCAATCTCTGGACTTAAATTGTGAAGGATAGAAAACACAATGTTTTAAAATTTGATCTGTAGGCTGGCCTGTGGCTCACTCGGTAGAGTGCGGTGCTGATAACACCAAGGCCACGGGTTCGGATCCTATATAGGGATGGCCAGTTTGCTCACTGGCTGAGCGTGGTGCTGACAACACCAAGCCAAGGGTTGAGATCCCCTTACCAGTCATCTTTAAAAAATAAAAATAAAAAATAAATAAATAAATAAATAAAGAAAATTTGATCTGGCAAAAAGATCTTAGGCTTGATGTTACCGAAAATAACAAGAAATATAAATAAAGAAAGAAAGAAAGAAAATTTGATCTGGCAAAAAGATCTTAGGCTTGATGTTACCGAAAATAACAAGAAATAATTTAACAGGATTAAGTATAAAGTTCTGTATTTAGAATAAAAGAACCATCCAGATAAATACAGAATGGTAGAGATCTGGTACAGCAATTCAAAATAAAAAGGCTGCCTAAAAAAAAAAAAAAAAAATCTGCCTATGGTGGGAGGTGGAGGAGAGGCTGTTACTAAGCACACTCTCAATGAACCATGGATTTGACGGAGCTAACCAAAACATCACTACAGTCTCAGTTGCATTAGTAGAAGATGACTCTGTACTCCACCTTGAAGATCAAAGTCAGACTACATGAAGAGCAAGAATGCCAATGACCATAGTGAAAGTTCTGGAAGTACAAGCGTACTTCAAAAAGTTCATAGAAAAATTAAATGAATTGGGCCGGCCCGGTGGCGCACTGCTACAGTGCGCCGCTTGGGAGCGCGGCGGCACTCCCGGCGAGGGTTCGGATCCCACGTACAGACTGGCCGCTCACTGTAGCGAGGTGCGGGCGCAACACCGAGCGAGGGTTCGGATCCCACGTACAGACTGGCCGCTCACTGTAGCGAGGTGCGGGCGCAACACCGAAGGTTGCGATCCCGTTGCCGGTCCTGGTCCCATGCGGACGCGACACTGAGGGTTGCGATCCGTTGCCAGTCACGGAAAAAAAGACAAAAAGGAAAAAAAAAATGAAATGAAAAGATAATTTGGATCTTTCCATGAACTTTTGAAGATCCCCTCGTATATGTCAAATATGAGGGAAGATCTACAGATGTTTAGTCAGAGGAGAACCTGAAAACTTTTTTCAAATATACACATCCATAATACCAAGGTCGTCCAGGGCTCAATCCCTATACCAGCCAGCCACCAAAAACAAACAAAAAACCAAATATATGCGTGCCTGTTATGCAAATGAGGAGAAAGACATTTTGTCTCCCCTGCAAGAAGACAAAACCATAACTAATGAAAGGGAGACAGATTTTGGTTTGACACAGGCAAGAATTTTCAGCACACAGGAGAAGTTAAGAACGTGGGATATGGAAACCAGAATGTTTGGATTAGGACACCAACTTCACCACTTACAAACTGTGGTTCTGGGTAGATCACTTAATCTATCTGTGCCTCAGTTTCCTTCCCTGTAAAAGGGAATAGTAATAATAGTAGAGCTTACCTCATAGAGCTTTGAAAAGTAGTTCACGTAAAGTATTTAGAACAGTGCCTTGGGGCTAGCTGGTTAGCCCAGTCGGATAGAGCACAGTAGCACAATGTTGGTAATATCAAGTTCAAGGGTTCAAGGGTTCAGATCCCCATACTGGCCAGCCACACAAAAAAAGAACAGTGGCTGATTTACATATATGCTGAAAAACAAATGCTAGCTATTGCTTTTAATAACTGCTGATATAATGGACCAGATAACCTTGAAAACCTTCATACTAAATATACCTTTAGAAAAATATAATAAGCATCCTTTTAAGACTGTGCCAGTTATTAAGTTATTGTCTCTCAGCTCCACACCTACCCTGTTATGCTCTGCTTTATGATGCTGGGGCTTGGACTCCACCAGCTCCTATTCACTTTTGCCAGCTGGTTCCTGTTAGGTTCTGTCAGTAGGGGGTGCTACAGGCAGGAGGAGGCTGAAAGGAACTTCCTCCTTCCTGTAGCTTGCTGTTTCTTGATAACAGCAGTTGGTTTCTCCCAGTTCTTTTCTAAACTCCTAGAACCAGCCTCTTTGGGCCCCTCAGAGGCACCAGCATCAGCTGGGCAGGGTTCAACTGAACCCAGCTCCTCCGGGCCCCTCCTGTGAGCTCCTAAGAAACCAACAGCACCAGGCAACACCCTCTCCTCAGAGAACTTGGGCCCCTCAGAGGCACCAGCATCAGCTGGGCAGGGTTCAACTGAACCCAGCTCCTCAGGGCCCCTCCTGTGAGCTCCTAAGAAACCAACAGCACCAGGCAACACCCTCTCCTCAGAGAATCTGGGTGCAGCTCCTGTAGATCCCTCCAGACTTCTAGGTTCTGATAACCCCAACCTTCCTCCCTTTGTTTTTCAGTCCTGGATGAGGAAGCTGCTTAATGCAGTTATTGTGTCAAAGTTACTTTAAGATTCCCTTTTTGCTTTTCAGCCCTCCTAACAAGGGTTTAAACTAATTTCCTTTATTGAGTTCACTCTACTAAATACCTAGTGTGTAGTTTCTGTTTTACTGGTTGGATCCAAACTGACATAAGTAAACTGAGCCCACAAGAAAGTAAGGAAAATCCCAGGAACCAGAAACAAATCCCAGGAACCTGAAAACAATACAGTGAGCTGATGGCACAGCTGTCCTAGCAGTGTGAGGTTGAGGAGACAGATCTTGAGCCCACACATGGCAACTGAGATCCTTATGTAGAGGCTGAGATCTTCAAGATTACACCCAATATAAAGAAAGACTAGGAAAAAAATCTATCCATGGGGAAATAAGGAAGGCTGTCATATATAGTGAAGTAGGACAAAAAACCTTCTAGAAATTCAAAACCATAGATGTGTATAATGGCAGATTTGAACTTCTAATTTATGTAATGCTTATGGCCTGGACATCTACCAGTAGAGCAAAATTACAAATGTTTTTGTTCCTGGCTGGGAATAGCCTTGAGTGCCCAGTGGAAGCAAACACAAAGCTGCTCTAGGAGACATACAAATGGCCAATGAACACATAAAATGATGTTCAGCATCGTCAGTTATCAGTAAAACATGAAATAAAAACAAAAAGAATGGCTAAAATTAAAAAGACTGGCCAGTGCTGGCAAGAACGTGAAGCAAGTGGAGCTTTCATACACTGCAATGGGAATGTAAACTGGTACAACCACTTTGGAAAACTGACAATTTCTTAAAAACTTAAACATACACTTGCTATATAATGCAGCCATTCAACTCCAGAAAGAAAGGAAAATATATGACTACTCAAAGATTTGTACATGAATGCTCAAAGCAACTTTAGTTACAATAGCCAAAAACTGGAAGCAACCCAAATGTCCATCAACAGTGAGAAATAAACAAAATGTGATATAGTTATGCAATGAAATACTATTTAGCAAAAGAAAGTAACAAATTACTGGTATATGTAACAGATATATGCAATGGATAAATCTCAAGTGCATTATACTATATGCAAGATGCAGACATAAAAGAGTATACACTGTATGATTTCATTTATATAAAATTTTAGAAAACACAAATTAATCTGTAGTAACAAAGAACAGATCAGTGAAGGGGCCGGCCTGTGGCTCACTTGGGAGAGTGTGGTGCTGATAACACCAAGACCAAGGGTTCGGATCCCTATATAGGGACGGCTGGTTAGCTCACTTCAAAGAGCATGGTGTTGACGACACCAAGTCAAGGGTTAAGATCCCGATACCGGTCATCTTTAAAAAAAAAAAAAAAAGAACAGATCAGTGGTTCCCCAGATGAGGGTGAAGGGAAAGACAGACTGTAAAGAAGCATAAGGAAACTTTTGGGGACAATGGAAATGCTCTGTATCTTGATTGTTGCAATTTTTACAGGTGTATACATCTGCCAAAACTCTTTTTAATTTAAATAAAGTTTATTGTACATAAGTTATACCTAAACAAAGTTGATTTAAAAATAAAAATAAAAAAGCTGTTGGAAGAACTGACCTAAACCAAGGCCAAATAAGATTACTATAGAAAATGCTCCTCTGAATATGAGCTTACAATCCAAGGAAACAACAACATGAGCAACAGTCAGTTACAATAAATGGCAAGATTATACCCTAAGAACTTCAGATAACTGAACAATAGGATAGAGACTATGATCTAACTCTCTTTAAAGTTATTATAGACATAAAATAAATTTAAAACATTAGACAAAAATAAGATACCATGGGAAACAAATGGCAGATTATGAAATGAACTAAAGAATGTTCTTAAGAAATGAAAAAGCTCATGAAAAAAAGAACTCAAAAAGCAAATTCGACCCAGCTGATGAGTAAATTAGTATGCTAGGAGATAGACATAAGGAAATTACCCAAAAGGTAACACAGAAAGATAGAGATACAAATTACAAAAAAAAAAAAAAAAAAAAAAAAAAAGAGATGTGGAGGACAGAATGAGAAGTGTGAAACCTAAGTTAAATATGAGATATGGGAGAGGCATTCTTTCACCATGTAAAGAAACTGCAGAACTCAAATGACAACAAAGACCTTAAGACCAGAGAGAAAAATAAGTTCCCTACAATAAAATAATAGTTAAATTGTGAGCATAGTTCTCAAGAGTAACAACAAAAAGACAGAATTTCAATGAAATATTTTCAAAGTGCTGAGAGAAAATAATTGGAAGTCTAGTGCCCAGCTAACCTATCAATCAAGACTGAAGAGGAAATAAAGACATTTTTCAATGAAGACAGTGTTTACCACTAACAGAACCTCACTGAAAGAAACATCTAAAGGATGTATACATCTATTCAACAAAAAAGGAAGAAATAAAGTACAAGAAAGAATGGTGAAAAAACAAATAGTAAACATATATGAGTAAAACAAAATAATCATTAGCAGCATAAAACAATAATTATTATTAATTAGAATTATTCAACATTGAGATGAACTGCCTTTGGGAATGATCTTATTCTTGGAAGTGCTTGTGTTGAATTTGAACAACATTTTTTTTTTTTTTTTTAAAGATGACCGGTAAGGGGATCTTAACCCTTGACTTGGTGTTGTCAGCACCACGCTCTCCCAAGTGAGCTATCCGACCATCCCTATATAGGGATCTGAACCTGTGGCCCTGCTGTTATCAGCACCACACTCTCCCAAGTGAGCCACGGGCCGGCTCTGAACAACAGTTTTGATATGTTTAGTGTATACTGGGTAAGAGGCTGAATTAAATGACTTCCAATATATCTTCTTTTTTTTTTTTTTTCCTTTTTGTCTTTTTTTGTGACCGGTAACGGGATCGCAACCCTCAGTGTCACACCCGTACTGCGACCGGCAATGGGATCGCAACCCTCAGTGTTGGGCCCACACCACGCTCAACCAGTGAGCGGACCAGTCTCTATATGGGATCCGAACCCTCGGTGGGAGTGCCACCGGGCCGGCCCCCAATATATCTTCTGACCATAGAGTTTACCAATTAGACACAGCTACCAAAACAGTCTCTGATCAGCTCTGTTCAGCCATCTGAGGCAGGGCTTTGCCCCCATCCTAACAGTTCTAGAACTCAAGTCTTAGTTCAAGGCATTCTTCCCACTTCTATTTTCTACAAGTAAAGAACATTCTAAATAGAAATCTTTTTTTTTTAAAGATGACCAGAAAGGAGATCTTAACTCTTGACTTAGTGTTGTCAGCACCACAGTCTCCCAAGTGAGCTAACCGGCCATCCCTACATAGGGATCTGAACCCTTGGCCTTGGTGTTATCAGCACCACACTCTCCCAAGTGAGCCATGAGCCGGCCCTAGAAATGTTTCTTAATGAGCTTTCAGGTAAGACCTAGCTTTTGGGGGAATACAGCTTTTGGCTTTAGATTAAGATTTAAGCAATACAGTTAGTCATCATTTGCTTGAACTTGTGCAAAGGAAAGAGTAGTCTGGAAGCTTTTACAGAGATGTATGTACTTCTCCCTCTACAGGAGAAAATACCACACAGGAACAAAGAGGGAGAGAACACATACACTCATCCCTGCTGACTGAAAGCTACCTTACTTGATGTGAATGCTTGCCCCAGGTTCCATATACTCACAACAGTAAAGACGTCCACAAGGTAGAAAGCACCAACTCCCTTACCATCAACAGTTTCTGCCCATCACAGAGAAACACAGTTGATGGGCCAGCCCGGTGGCGCACTGGATAAGTGCGCCGCTTGGGAAGTGCGGCGGCGCTCCCGCCCGAGGGTTCGGATCCCACATACAGACCGGTTCCCGCTCACTGGCTGAGCGAGGCGCGGGGGCAGCACCGAGGGTTGCAGTCCCGTTGCCGGTCCCCG